>NC_068360.1:85469339-85502771 GCF_020536995.1 Dreissena polymorpha
TCAAGAAAATTACCAAGTTCAATGCCCGTAATTTTGTAATTAATCCATGGACCGGAACGAAACTCGAACTTGATATTTAAATTATGCAGGTAGACCAAAAATAAGGTAAATATCTGAAAGCATTAAGGGAAAAAACTCCTGACACGGAATTCCGGCCGGACGAACAGACGGTCAGAGCAAATGCTATATCATTCTCACATTGACATAATACATGAACCATATACTTCAATGTAAATATTTAGCAGTAAGACATTAACACTATTCGAAAAGGTAAAGTTATAATACCAAACCAAACTATAATATAGCGATAAGAAATACATACATAAATATAGTCAATCAACATATATGTCAGTTAGAACAAATAGTAATTTTCATAAGGTTCCCTATGATGGTATAAACAGTGCACATATCTTTAATTTCAAACTTGATTGGACATGACATATATGAATGCGGTGACCCCGGTTTAATTATTTTCTAACGTTTTTTTATGCTGCGTCAAACAGTTTTGCGAATGTTTAACCCTTTACCACTTACATACATATTTTTACGCATTTGTAGTCCCTTAAAAAGTTAAATTTACTTAAATACCTTTCTTACTAGATTCACGTTTTACAGGATTCTTTTCCAACCCTAAGACACTGATGAGCAGCAAACAGCATAAAACCTGAACAGACTGTAAGTTACTCAGAGGCTGTTCTTGTTTTATGCTGCTTGCACATAACTATTTTCACTTTGCTTCTAAGTGGGAAATAGTTAATAGCCATAAATAATGGTTTTGTGCTATCGCAATGTTCCTGTCGTGTAGGTAAAGCGGAAGTTTCATGTTGTTTACATTTTGTTTGCATTGCAATTTTTTGAAAGTATCTTATTTTACAAATATTTCATTTCACAAATTAATATAAACACTTTAGTTGAGTTTATTTCCCTTTGATCACGAAACTCGATTACACCAAATTTTTGTGATGGCTATAACGGCGATTTAAACAGCTTTCGAAAATACATTTTATGTTATTGTTTCAGACAAAACAATTAAATAAAGCACCCCTTGCTGATTATTCAATTTCTGTCTATATAATAGGTATATTACGTCATTATAAGAAATTTTAAATATTAATAATGTTTTGTTTCATTTTAATGTAATGATGTTTTGTGTTTAAATATGATATTTTAAATTAAATATGTGTGTAAATCAGCATTTGGAGCTGCAAAGTCCATATAAATGTCACATTGTGATATTTGTCGTCTCTTGTTTTGCTTATGATCAATTATAAAAGCAAATTTTTAAAATCAAGATATTTAAAGAGCATTTTGATTTAAAACAGGAAGATTTTGTTTCAATTGTATTAGTTGTTTATCTTTGGAATTACTTATCAGAATGAAATTAATAAATCAAGGAATATTGTGAAACACGAAGTAATTTCGACATTGCGGCGAAGACAAAGGCTATGACAACACCAAATGGCGAGCGGTTTATCATGAAGAGGATTTTCACCAGTTAAAAATCAAACATTATTCAAAGCATGGCTGAGCAGTCGGCGCCTGACAGACCACTGTGTTCGGAAGGGAAATGGTTCAAAAGCCCAGAGACGAAAACGATGCACATTCTTAGACTGATATAATGCAGATTGCTGGGGCACTGCGTGCATCGGTCTACCTGTTAAAGGTCTTTACAACAAATAGTCTGAATGGTGAACGTTTCGGCATTATGATGTTTCCGGAAAAAGAGCACATGAAAAAGACCAATACATGTATGCCCATCAGCTAGTGAAAGACATGTGAACAACCCATTATTTCGCCCGATATCAACTGAGCTGAGGGTAGCTTCAAAGAGAATATCACGCAACTATGAGCTAGGGTTGCTGGAACAGGACGAGTTGTGAGTAGCGGTATACGCTATTGATACCGCATTCCTAAAAGGTAAGTGCAAAACACATTGTGTCCTCCATTTAAGGGTCAGTGTCTCGTGGTAAGTAGAGTCTCTAACCTCCGTTTGCAGATAAAGATAAGGAATGCTGCTCTGGTAACGAGCAATGACCACCTTAAGCTTTCTTGGGTCAGGGCCCCGCTTGGGTGATGTACGAGAGACTGAGAAGTGTGATCCGAGCGAAGGGCATGCTAAAGATGAGCTGTCTTACCGTAAGCCATGGCAGGGGCGGTTCATTGTCATGTTAATTTCGAAGAGTGATACTCTGGGTCATGTGTAAATGCGGCCATAACAGAAGCCTTGGTCAAAACAGAAGTGTTCAATACGCTAATTATGTCTTTGTTTTTTCAGAGGAGCCGACATATAGTTTGAGTCCCTTTATTTGTTTGGCCATATTTGTTTATACGTACTGTTCATTCACTCATTTAATGTTCAATTTGGCGGCGTGATTTGGATTTCACAGGCCGATAACCTTTTACCAGAAACAACATCAGGTCTTCTTCTTGAGCAGTCGTGTGCGACCCAGCCGTTCCACTCCCCCCTATTATTTCCACTTTGGCTTTATGTGGTTATATTAAAACTGTGGCATCTTTCATGTGCCCAATGTAATCTGCTCGGGGAACACATCAAATGATTTGCATAATAACAGGTATCTTAATACGTTATTTAGATGAGATGTATTTATATCCGGGTTGCTGAGCGCAGCAAGAGGACGAAACGAGATGACATTACATTACGGATTTCGGCTGGCAAGAAAGTGATTGTGACCTTTTATTTTGGTTTTGTTAATTTCCAGCCACACAAAAAAACAACAACAATAGTTTCTCTGACCTCAGGCTTGAACCATTTATAACCCTTTTTGGTGTGTATGCCTTAATCGATTCCGAAGGTTTATTTGAAAGTGAACTTGAGTATCATTCGCCTAGTGTTGAGCCATACTGTGATGCACACAGTTTTCAGTGAAATAATATTATGTGACGTACGACCCAAAATTTCATTGCACTGCATTACAGTAAACATGGCTTCAGGCCTGTAGGTTGATTAGCGATGCCCGTCAAATCGATTGTTGAGGTGGAGAGCTGGGAAAAGAGAGGCTTCGCTCAACGTGACGATGCCAATTGTGAGACAGCAGCCGCATAGACAGCGACGGCATCATGGACCCTGCCGAATAAGTGCTGGCGGTCCTGTCGATGGGATCTTAAGGCGTTAGAGGACTCGGTCGCGGCGGTTCGATGTGCGGCGCTGGTCTTCACTATGTAACCACAATCAGGTAATGGTATTCATGCTTAATATGCTCTTTCTAACACTTTCTCGCAGATTGATGAGTTTACTTGGTTACTTGGGAGACCACAGGTGTTCGCTTAGCGAATTGGATGGGGGCAGTCCACTTAAATGCAGAGGGTATTGCTCGACATAGAGGAGCGCAATGCCATATTCTTTCACTTCTGGTAAAAGGGCAAAACCGCATACAGTTTTGAGGTGGTCAAGCAAGCACTTTAGACATACTTAGGTAGACCGGATATACGTCTTCTGCAGTGTCTCTTATCCAGAATTGGGTGACGCGGTGACGCCAGTAGAGCGTGGATGCCACTTCGGTGTCTCTGATCCAAAAGTGGGCGACGCGGCGCCGGAAGCTTAGTGTGGGCGCCATTCCAGTGTTTTTGGTCCAGAACTGAGCGACATGGTGACCGCAGTCAGACCTGAACGCAGCTGCATTGTCTTGATCCAGAAGTTGGCGACACTGAACTTGGACGCCACTTCAGAGGGTATCTTATTCAGATGTGGCTGACGCGGCGGCGACAGTTTCGCGTTTGCGCCACTGAGAAGTATCTTTAATCTATTTGATGGCGTTGCAGGCTGGGGTGCGACTGGGCCTCTCCAGAGCGCTTGGTGTCGTCCTTAAAGAAGAAGACTGAGGGTAGTATGGTGGCAGCCACCTTTCTCGTTTAAACAAGTTAGCGGTGATGACAATTTGAGTTTGAACCGGTTTAGACTGTCCTTAAACCAGCCAGTTGTGCATTCTGGGACACGGCACTTGTGTTTATTCAAGCACTGATTTTTAGATGATTTAGAAAATAACACGTTTAACTTACTGGTAAACCTTACTTGTTAGGATTGCTTAAATAGTATATATCGTTCAACCTAACGATGGGTTTATGTGAATAAAATGTGATCTTAATGATCATTCAGATTGTGGATTAAACTTATAGACAATTATTTCTCATGCTTAAACAGCATCAGGTTTTATCATTTATGCTATATCAACCTGACTTCTCTATTGTATGCCGTGGTCTAGATGTCGCAGATTAATATGTTTTTTTTCGTCCGTTATAACTTTCACTGTTATGAGTATATCAGATGTACTTGCATTTTGTACAACGCAATAAGTTTGTTAAATTCTTAATCAATAAAAAGTGCGATCTGCATATAATATGTCGGTAATTTTGTATGTTATCTGAAGTATAAAGCGCTCATGCGAAGTTTTGATAATAACATTTGAGGCAGATAAACTTACACACATATTGTATGTATAATAATATGTTTATTAATGAACTTCATATTAAACACCTTGAGACATCACCTTGAGTATATATCATACCACAACTGTGACTTTGACCCCAGAAAAATTTGCCCGATAATTACTTTAAATCAGGTTCGTAGTTTATTTTAGATCAGTCAATGTTTGAAGGTGCATCAAATTACTCGGAATCAATTATGAATTCGTCATGTTTGGTAGAAATGAATTATATTAAATAAAACAAACACTTTTATACCAATATGTATTATATTTTAGAAGAACCAGGGGAATAGGGCAAAACCAAAGCAAAACACGTTAATAACGTATTTTCAAATAGTATATGCAAATGCTCACGCCGTCATGATTGACCGCCATATACCAAAATGATTTCCGCTGAAAATGTACAGTCATGCCGTTTAAAAAAAGAAAATTATTGTTGTTTAAAAATTGGGTCTTGGTGTTATAATAAACAGAAAAAACAGTTTTCTGTCTTATCGTTGTGTAATATTTCAAGTTCGACAAGTATAAAATGCCTGGCAAGCATCAAAGTTATTTTATTTTGAACCTGGTCTGATACGCAAAATAATAATAGGCCAGTTACATATTATCCTCTATATATTATCAATTATCCTACATTAAAGGCAAGTTACCAATTATTGATTTAGCAAAGAAGGCAAAATAAACAATTACAAAGAAAACACTTAATTCAAGTAGTTTAATCTGGTAATGATCTTTATTTCTTTAAATAAACTAAGCGCATACGTTGAAGAAATAATTTTGTCACATTCTTGTTGTGCATATTGTTTGCGAAATGTTCCATAGAAAATATAATTATCGGTATATTATTGACATTTGCACACAAATTGAAACCCAAAATATAGCATCTCGAAAACATAAAGCAGTTTTGGGATGCTTGTTTTCAACTTTCTATAAATACAAAAACAAAACATATCTTTACAATCAAAAGCAGACTTTTCAGTTGATAAAATTGTCAGATATCGGTCAAGAAAACTCATTTATGGTATAAATACAAGTACACAATTCAACATAAAATAACACAGTCACACTTTCACAAATCTGAATTCGATATATATTATAATTGATTGGTACTATATTTCTATTACAAGCATAGCCAATATCCATATATGTAATATTTAAAGAATAAAATATGTAAACCAATTAACGAAATATACACTTCTGTAACATATTGCGTTTACTACTGATAAGTTCAAAATTGATATTAATTTTAAGTTGATAAATATTTGTATGTTTTGCAAAGACACTTCATCAAGTGTTTAAATAAAAATAAATGTTGCACAGCAGGTCAGGAGTCAAAAATAAACGCAATATAACAAATGTTTAAAGGGGCCTTTTCACAGATTTTGGCATTTTACCAAAGCGTGAAAAGATCCCTTTAAAGGTACATTCTTAAACATGCTAAGAGGGTTGTAATCCCTACGGTCCATAGGGAGACGCGCATATCGCCGCCGCTGTTGCATAAACTGCTGTGGCAAACACATCTAGTCTTTCCATCCGCCGTTCCATAACAGAAATCGGCATCGGCCGATGTGCCGCACTCTTTGGTCACGACTAAAACATACACACATGATAAAAAAATACACAGTCTTTACACATACCTACAAACCTTGGTCAAGTAAAATTTAAATCGGACAAGTAAATATATATTTTACATTCATGTAGCGGGGCAAGTAACATCATTTATTAAATGGGTGCAAAACATGAGTTGTCGTACCAGTGCTTCCACAAATTAGCTTGAAGACTGAAAAATGGTCGTGATTACCACACAACGTTCATCGGTTATACGATTGTAACGTAACAGCCCCGTTATTGTTTATTCATATAACATAAATATTATGTTATATAATATAACTATATGATAAAAATTTATTTACAGATAATGTTAATAATGTGATAGGAATTTATAAGTAAATTTAGTTATCATAATTGTATTTCAGAAATTATCAAGAGATGTTAATGCATTTTCAGAATCAAATATATGTTTTAGTAATGTCTATAAAGAAAATATTTGAGTGTTAGAAACAATAATAACATAAATAAAGTTTGGAAATTTAATAATAAATCTTTCTGATACATTGGCCATGATTATAGGATTTGAAAATTATGCAAGTAAAAACCAGATAGTCGAATGATTCTGTTACTCAGCAATGTGTATTTGACAAGGTATCCAATTTGATATCTTATTTCTTAAATCCATTGAACTATGCAAGTACCAATGATTACATAATTCTAATCCGATGAAATTATTTCTTACATCCATTTAACTATGCGACTTATTATCACTAGACACACAAAGTACCAGCGGGAATCTTTATCTTAGTGAATTATCTCTTACATCCATTGGTAGGACGAATACTATGATACATTTCTATCACCAGAATCGATAAGTGGGTAAACACGTGCACCATTCCCGGGGCGTGTCATTGTTGAACAATACTTTACTGGTCAGCCAATCGGAAATTAACAAATAGTAAGGAAACTCTTTGACCAAGCCAAGCAGATATTAGCAAATATTCATTTAAACCAATCAAATATGTTATAAGAAATATTATTATTTTAGGTTTATGTCAAAATGTTTGGTGTGGAGAAAAGGACACTTTGCGCTTAGATTTTGAGGTGAACGGATCCAGAAAGATCCAATCATGTAGTTGTCAGACTGTACTTATATATTTGAAAATATGAATTATATTAGATATTAAATTGAACTGGAATTCACATATGGCGTTGTTGTTGAGTATTTGATTCCACGTTGTTATACGGATAAATTGACATTAATAGAAAGGGACGGACTTGCCCCATTCGCAATGTAGCAAAATGTAGTTAATGCGAGTCACGTCATTATGGCAATACGCGCATGACGTGAAATCGAACGATTGGTTACACACTATTAAATGAAGAGAAATGAACGTTGTTTGTTACTGTGTGTTTGGCACGAACAATAAGCGATTATGTGACACGATGTATCTTTATTATTAACACTGTTTAAGATACGAAATAGTTATGGAGAAGGTAAGAGCGCTTACATAATTTAACAAATAAACTATTTTCAATTATTTGACGACTTAAAAAGAATAATTAGCAATCACCATGTAGGAATAACAGATGACACATTTTGATTAAATGTTAATGTATGTTATGAGGAAAACCATGTTAGTCACGAGTAAGTTTTACGTATTGTTAAACACTATACAAACACAGTATCTACGATTTTTTATTTCAACATACGAGTTGATATACACGGTCTCCTAGTGTTTTCATCATCTGCTATTGGTATCTGCAATATTTGTTTCAAACCGATAACTTTCAAATCATACATGACAAAATAAAAAGTTCACAATTATATTGTTTTTATATTCTGGAAACAAATCGATGAATTAACATTATTAGCGGGGGTGGGGGCCTTTAAAAATACGCCACCGAAAATAAATTCAACCATACCCTTCCAATTCCGTCGAAATAAACAAGTGAATCCGGCATGTTAACCTGCATTGTAATAAATAATGTTGAATGACCCCACTTACCCTCGCCATCGATGACTTTGGTGCACACTGCGCACCCAGTTCGCGTCGGCGTCAACCACGAGTTGCACGCGTCATTTGTTCCGACGCACACAAAGCACGTCAGCTGTGACCATACCGCGGGGAGAAAGGCTTGAAATACAATGAAATACAAATAATGATTTATTTGAAATACATGTATTTAACTAAGCTATTTCATTTTTGAGAATATAACAACATATTCTATAAAATGGAATATAAAATTTATCGGTGAAAGAAACAGCAATTTCTTTAAAATAAGACAATTGCGTTTTCTGTCTCTGTACTGTACTCTCTGTGGGCTACCTAAGTAATCAAAGTGCTGTAGGCGCTGAAGGCCTTGGGCTAGGTTTAGTGTGAAGTAAAATGCATTAAAGATGTTTTGTCCGAATCTCTCCCTGTGTCCGAATTTATACGGATTGACCCTAGCGGTTGAGTGCAGAAGTTTAGAGACTGTAAGAAAAGACAATAGTTGTGTATATACTACAGTGTACATAGACGGTGGAGGACAACACGATACCGGTTGTGGGATTGAAAACCTTTTGTTCAACTCTACAGATCTGGTAGAGGTTCGTCTACATAGGCGGTGAAGATATACAACAGCAACAACATTGCCGCAAAAAAATGTAATTGTTGGCGTCAAATTAATCACTTTCAATAGCTTAAAATAGCTTTCTATTACATAATTAACAGATCAGGAAAACACTCATACTTCCTTTGTAATTTGTATACAAAAGAAAATCCACTTAAGCCCAAGTCTCACTTTTGCCGGTAGAGCCCCGGTCCATCCCGGTTTGCTAACGCCGGTCGACCGGCGAAGACCGGGATGATTCGTAGATTTTTTTTAACGCAGTCACACTATTCCCGCTGTCGCCCCGGTTGAAGCCGTTCAACAGCCCGGCAGAGTCCCGGTTTATCCCAGTGAAGCCCCGGCAGAGCCCCGGTTGTCGCCGGTAGTGCCCCGGTGAAAGCCGGCAGCGTTCCCGGCGTAGCCCCGGTTGTCGCTAGTAGTGCCCCGGTTGAGCCCCGGTAAAAGCCGGCAGCGTCCCGGCAGAGCCACGGTATACCGTAACACCGCCATATTGTTTTATTTACAACAAGCAAAAAGTTAATTTTATCTAAACATTTAACGCACAAAAAACAATAAACACAAATACTCTTTTTAATACCATATCAAAACAATGCATAGACTCGAAGAAATGACAGTGGTGATGTTAAGCATAACATCACAAATCCTATGTTTCACTTAATATCAACTAATCTCAACATTAAAAAGAAGAAACCGCCGGAGACGGGTGATGCTCCCCAAAGTTTTTTTTGTCACAATATTGCACTATATATTCAGATAAAAGGAAACGTCTTGAGGGGCATAACTTTGGACAAAATAATACGATGGGTGGTTTAGCAACTTAAAAATGTCAAAGGGCCATAACTCTCTAAATAAATCATCTAACCAGAACCACAAATAACATGCACATCTCCTTTTGGTAGTGAAGATTCCCATAAAGTTTCACTGAATTCCGGTCATTAGTTGCTTAGAAATAGCCCGGACAAGAATTGCACTATATGTACAGTTAATGGAAATTTTCAAAGGGTCATAACTCTGTAAAAAAATCATCCGACCATAACACACTGATAATATGCACATTTCCTGTTGGTAGTGAAGCTTCCCATAAAGTTTCATTGAATTCCCGTAATAAGTTGCTGAGAAATAGCTCGGACAAGAATTGCACTATACGTACAATGGAAAATTTCAAAGGGCCATAAGTATGTGAGAAATCATCCGACCAGAACCGGCTGATAATATGCACATCTCCTCTTGGTAGTGAAGTTTTCCATAAAGTTTCATTGAATTCCAGTCATTAGTTGCTGAGAAATAGCCCGGACAAGAATTGCACTATATGTACAGTTAATGGAAAATTTCAAAGGGCCATAACTCTGTGAAAAATCATCCGACCAGAACCGGCTGATAATATGCACATCTCCTCTTAGTAGTGAAGCTTCCCATAAACTTTAATTGAATTCCGGTCATTAATTGCTGAGAAATAGCCCGGACAAAAATTGTGCACGGACGGACGGACACACGCACGGACGGACGGAGCGGCGACTATTTGCTCTCCCCAAAAATTTTTGGGGAGCATAAAAATATGACAAAAGCTAACATTACCACACTTGTCCACTTTTTTTCATCATGTTAATATAGGTTTACGTACTAAAACATATCTGATTGCGCTAAGCAATGAACATAAATAAATAAGTAAATATTGGTTAAAGCGTTGCACATACGAGCAAGAATGTGTCCACCGTGCACGGTTGTCTCCCTTAGAGCAACTGGAACACGGTTTACATGCGTGGTGGGGAACAGTCATCATTTTAATTGATGTCCAGCCATTGATAACGCAAAATAAATCTAAAATACGGGAGTAAGAGTTGTCCTTCTTGTGTTGTGCATATCCCCTTAATATGATCTAATTAGCCATTAAGTATCAACTTGATTTATTGTATAGAATTGAAGATAAGACCTGACTAACATTTAATTACAAATGACAAGAAAACACAATCCCTCTTATATATCGAAGTAGAAGTTATAATTAATGTGCGCTGAACATCCCAATAATGATATCTACCTACCATTTAAGTTTCAAGATATTTTTTATTTTTATTTTTATGAATGTTCCGGACACATTCAAAGTACAAAACATCATTAAAGGCAAAATATCGAAAAATAAAAGAGCAATTTAAAAAGGATGACTTCTGAAATAGTGAAACATTGCACATTCCCTTAATGAGATGAACCTTACGTTTCAAGTTGCTATCTATTATTTTTTTTAGATGTGCCCAGGACAATATTTAAGTATTAAACTTAAAAAAGGGAAATAATTGAAGGGTAATTTTTTCAAAGCTTTGTGTGCTTTGAGTGTTTATTAAACGTAGCCACCGTTTCACCGTTTCACGTAAATAAACAAGTTGTGAAATGTTGGTGCTGATCCGATATGAACCGGTTAATTACAGAGCTGAAACCAAAATGTGTGGAGAGTGACCGACAATTCAAAAACACGGAGGCATGCGCATAAAAATATAAAAAATACATATACCATACATATGTTACTGGATTACGTGTTTATATAATGTTGTTATTAAATTTTATTCTAAATCGCCTGATATTTGTAATATAATACGGTTCCAAGTATTGCATGAGATCTTATGTGTACCAAATTAGCGGCTCTAAGTTGAATACTTCATGGTGTAAATATACATAAGATCTTTGCTAACGGGTTAAGTGTTTAAACACTGTAGTTAATATGAATTGCGAGGTACTAGAAATATAATTGGGTAGTATTGTATCAGATTTCATGTGTACCAAATTAGCTTTTTTATATTGACTACTTCCGATCGTAAAGATACATAAATCAGATCTTTGCTAATTGGTTAAGTGTTCATATACTGATATACTGTAGTTCTTAATGTTCATTCAAAATTGCACGAGACTAGTTATATCATCGTGTTAAAAGTATTGATTCATATTTTATGTGTACCAAATTAGCTTCTTTCTATTCACTACTTCTGAGTGTAACGAACGGCGAGTATTAAATTGATTTTTAAATATGTAAATGACATTAAAGGGGCCTTTTCACAGATTTTGGCATTTTTTAACTTATTCATTAAATGCTTTATATCGATAAATGTAAACATTGGATCGTAAAAGCTCCAGTAAAAAATCAAGAATAAAATTAAAAAAAGGAAAAGAACATTGCCCGGACCAGGTTTCGAACCAGTGACCCCTGGAGTCCTGCCAGAGTACTGAAGTAAAAACGCTCTAGCCTACTGAGCTATTCCGCCGAGTACATACATGCAAAGTATTTTATACCTTATATAAGCAATCTTCGTAGTTTCACAAAATTTAACGACAAAAACAGAACTCTCCAAATTATTCAATCGTTTCGCGTTGCAACGCTTTATAATTTTTAGGTTTTAAAATCGTCAAAAGATGCATATAATGGCTATATTAGACCATGGTAAATGTTCATTATTACTGTTTCCTCACAAATATCATAACTAAAACGAAAATTTGCGAATCTGAAACAACTTTTTTCAATTTTGTCAATTTACCAAAGCGTGAAAAGATCCCTTTAAGAACTATTCAACGGTAAGTGTAAACAATCAATACATACAATTTACCTTCTTCCGCATTAAGTAACTTGCAATTGAAAACCGGTAACCGTGTTTTGTTCGGATCTGTTTTATCAGGTGTACAGGTTATCGTAGTCAATACTTGTTCATACAAAAGCAAAAAGTACCCGATGCATTTAAACAACCAATTATTCCCTTCAAAATGGCTTGAGGTATACTTAAATTTTGTTCTTGATTTCAATAATTCTTCAAAAGGTTATTTGCTTATAAGCTTATTTGTGAATGGCAATATTCACGAATTGGTGTAAAGTGCTTTTCTTAAGAAGGTGCGGAAATGCAAACTCAACAACAAGGCACCCCCAAATCAACAACAACAACATAAACTCAAACTGAATGAAAATAAATGAACATTTTTTTTTTAAACTTTTTAAAATAGATTTTTTAAGTATTTGTTTCACGTTTTCACATGCTAACTATTTCCTGTATATAAAAGGCAAAAAGCGTAATGAGTGCAGTTGCTCTTTTGTATACATACATCCACATGACGTTAAAATAATACATACTTCGTATTAATCTTCGTCAAATCCTGTGAAGATCTAAATCTATTTTAAGTGTTATGTTTTGAATGTTTTATGTTCATATTTAGGTAGAATTGTATGCTAAGCTATTTTTTAATAATAGAATTATTACAACTAAATGCACACATAATCGACCTCCCATTAAAAAACTTGATTAAAAAAGAATATATATAATTAAAATAATTTTACCTGTTACACCAAAAGCCACTCCAACAACAATCAGGTTGATGTGCATTTAATGTTTAGTTCTGGCAGCACTGGATTTAAATTCTCGAAGTCTTATTTTTATTTGGGCAAACATAATGCCCAAGAGCTGTATTCATGGTCCGCTATGTTCACCTGTTTCGATAAGCTAACTGGTGACGATTTGCAATACAAGCAAAGAGGTATAACCGTACTTGAACACGCCTTTGGCATTCATATGACGCATTCAATACATAAACACGTAACAGATTTGTGTAATGTAAGCAGGATAACAGAAAACATAAATAATAATTAATTTGCGAGGAATACATATACATATACGGCGTGTTATTATCAGAATTATGACGGCAATGCCGTTTAAATAGACCTATTGATTCTGTATTTAATGTACATGCACCTTGGAAATTGAAATTCGGATATTGTTTGTGTGTTTTAAAATGATTTTATAGTACATAATTTATAAAAGCAAACGCAATGGTGATACATATTTGAGTAATATCAAGGGAGTAAATAAGGCAGATAAATTTAGTGAAAGTTAAAACCAACGCTTCTTTTAATTTGTTGACTGAACAAATGTTTTTTCCCACAAATAAGTAAATATGGATTCATTGCACCAAAACTATTTGTATCAAATGTATTGTAATTTGTCGAATTATGAGCGATCATAAATGAGGTTTAGACTAACCATATCGTGTAATGTCGCGTCAGTTGAGCTATTTCTTTGAGAATGCTTAGACTATATTGATCTTGTATTATCCATTAAAAAAGTTCAACCGTTTTGTAAAAGACAAGTTCATTCTTTTCATAAATGTCAATGCTTGATTAAATTATTTAAAAATACAAACAATTCTTATTGACGACACTCGACATAAAGGCTTTTGACGCTTTTACACTAACGGAATTTTTTCGATAAAGAAGGGATTGGCATTCCATTCAATACAAACTATGCCACCATTCCTACCATTGTCTTTGTCATGAATAGAATGACTGTTGTCTTTAAATAGATTTCTGATGTAATATTTGGCTTTCCACGAAGCACTTGCACCAAGATTTTTATGGTAGAACATTACACGCTTCATTATTTTGCATTTCAAAATCTAACAGACCGAATAAACTCCGTTGATATTCTAGCTAATGCAGCTTTTAAGATTTTTTGTATAATGCCCATGTTTTGAGTCGGAAGCTGGTCTCCTTTTATGAAAATACTCCGAGACAGACCTTTAACCATTTTGTTACCACGAGTAATTCGCAAGGCAATTTTGGCCCTGAACCATGACATTTCAATGTCAGGGCATCATGGTAAGCAGCGTACCGTTGCGATGGTTTAGGGTAAGTATTTATGGCATTAAGAGTCACATGTCATTGTCAAGTATGCATCAATGTGCCCATGTTTCTCTGTAAGCAAACAACCTAACCACAAGTATAAGGCCTTTTAAGGGCGAGATGATCGCGTTTCACTCTTGGCTCCCAAATTAGAGGGTTCTCATAGACTTAAATTTTCCTTAACGCAGAGAGTAAATTGGTATGTGATGATACTGGTGGACTATCTCACGAAAGGTGTGTACTGTATCCCGTTGCTTTTGCAGACAGGGAAAGTGATCGCGAAGGCGGTGGTTTATCAAGTGTTCTCTATGCATGGTGTACCCATGGCAATAATGACTGAGCGGGGAATACAATTTAGAGCCTGTTGTTCACATAGGTTTGAAAACTATTGTAAATTCATAAGGCTCGAAAAACGGCTTATCGACCAAGCATAATTGGTCAGGTGGAAGGATACAACCGCACCCTCATTGATGTGGTCCGCTGCTCTGTGGGTTCCCGACAAAAGAATGGGACAAATCCTACAGCAGACTGCTGCGAAAATACGTTCGTCGATGTGTAATAGTACTGGTATAACGGCAAACTTTTTTATTCATTAAAGGGAGGTTAATACGTCTGCTGAAATGGTTTACTAATTGCAACCTTATCAGGCACAGCCGGTGACTCAGTATTAATCATTATAATTACATAGCCATTTGTTTATAACTTTCTTCATACACGCTTTATTTTGATTGTTATAATAAAATGCACACATACTTTTGTCATCTTACCGCATTGTTAAACAGTCTTTTTAGCATCAAAGCATCTTCATACAAATTAAATATCAATAATGAGAATAAGTAATTAGTTAGATGGTTATTTTGTCAGAAATATTGTTCTTGTTTTCCTATCCATTGATTAAAGAACTGTTAGACAACTGTGATTTTAAGTATGAACTGTTTCCGTGATTTTTTTTTGAATCCTGTGTTATCATCTAAACGGCGCATGCTGATATATGTATTTTATTGATTTGTGCTTATTTTATGCAATTCATTTGTCTGTTTTTTACGTTCGTTTTTGTACTGTATTTTTATAATCATGCATTATTGATTACGAAACAAACAAAACTCACTACATGTATAAATTAAACAAATTAAACGTCCGAAAGGTGACGCCTTTTGAAGAAATATAATATTGACAGTATTGACATTGTTGTATATGACAGTTGTCACAATAATAATGTATGGGTGTATCTAAATGCGTGGCTTATTATGACTTCATTATCGAGTGGTGGAATAGATCGATTTCCGTGTCAGCCCGCTCATTTATTAAAGCTAAGCTAGGTCCATTTCAATTCTATACCCCATACAACTAGTTTGTCCGGTTTAGTGTGTTGCTCGGTAATAAAAACACATAAAAACATGAACATTCGTATGCTCATTACTTTTGTTTATGATTATTAATAATGATCCATATTATCAAATACATGCAAAGTCTCTTCATTATTGAACGCAAAAATATGTTCTTAAATAAGTGCGGTTTATACCATGATACTTATTTTGACAGTGTTAGTTAAACCATTTACCGGGTAGGTTAAATCTGATCGTAACGATCGTTACATCAAGTTCCCAAAAACGGGACTAATGAATTGTTAAATGCGTGCTTCAGGAAAATCTGTCATTTCTTTTTAACCTGATTGTAATCGTAAACTACTTTGTTACAAAGCGAACATGACAAAGCCTTAATAAAGAAAAATATTTTTGTATTTAGTCAATCCATAATGAACTATTTTGATACGACGCCAACAGAATTAGGGCTTTTAGATATTGCGTTTCGTGTTCATTCTAAACTGTCAGTTCCTGTTAAACGACCACGCTTCTGGTACACCAGAGCCCAGAGTTTTACCTGTACATGCACGACTTATGTCAGTTATTTAATTCCTACGAAAACAAAAAAACGGGGGTTCGTCCTATAAACAAGAAATTCAATTATCCCTGACCATAACTAACAAATCATTGTAAGCTATATACCATAGGAGGGACATTAGAATGTATATCAGTATGTAGTGTTTGTGTGCTGTTTCAGACTGTTAATTGATCACTTAGCATAAAATACACGACCTCGTGCTATGAGATGTATCCCCTGCTGGCTGGTACAATTGAAATAGGGCATAGTTTGTTGTACCTTAACGAACGAGTCAGACTTTAAAAAACTAAATAAAAATTATGTTTCCATTCATGTAATTTGATTCGTTATTCCACGATTTCAACGCATGATTAGTTGCGCATTACTTCGCGTTCTTATTAGTTTGGTTCACGTAAACATTAAATTTAGGCCTAGTACACATTTCTGGTAGTTTTGTTTTAGAGTGATATGCATGAAGTGTGGTATTGAATTGTTTCTATTTAGATAATAAAATAAATGGCACAATGGACAAGGATAAACGTTGTATGACCGTTCTTTTGAAACATGAGTTGAAATGGATTTTGTATGTACATTCGCACTATAAAATCCCCCAAAGCTTAAGTAGAAACTCTTTTCATTATCCTACAAACGCTAACGTTGGGGGAAAGCTGGTTTAAATATCTTAAATATTTACTTGGTCGTAAACGGTGTTGTACTCTGCTAAATCAATGAATGAATTCCACTATATATACTCTCCACTGCTGCGTACATAGTTCCATGTTGTGATATACATTTTTTTGACTTAGTCAGTAATAAAACAAATTTTATGGTGACACCTTATCAACCATGGTTATATGATTGGCCATGCCTGTTGGATAACATGAGGTGTGCAAATTGTTGACTGCATAGCAAATACCTAAAATGATTATATAAACATAATCATTTCAAACAGAACGTTACGTAAAATCTTAAAATGGAAATCTGTATGCTTTTAAGTAGTCTATTCACCACTCGCAAACTGACAATGTAACACAATGATCAGCCAAAAGCCAACCGTTTATTCCCGCCATTTTCCCAGTCAAAGGGTATTGGACAATAAGAAATGAGCATCGTGTGCAAGATAGCTAAGTGGACGGAGAGATCGATCAATGTTCGACTGGTCTATTGCGCATACACGTCATGACATTACCTTCAGGCCACAATGAAGTCTTCATGTATACAATATTTCATGCGTTGAGTGCTAAGTATGTTGTTTCAAAACCCCATTTACTTTGCTTTGTCATTTTTTAGGCGGTGACCAAACATATATTTTATTCGATTAAAAATGAAAAACGCACATATACACCTATGCATTTACACAACAAAGCAACGGTGATAAATAAGTTATTACATTTTCCATGTGCACGATTTTGTTTTACACCATGCAATAAGATCAGAGACCCAAACCACCTGTTGGCCTGACCAAACCACCTGTTGGCCTGACCTAAATGTGTCGCAATTTCAAAATGCAGGTTATATTAAAGATAGTAGATTTGGTAGGTATTTAAAATACTTTGTATTCGTTGACATTGGTTGCAAAAACAACTGTTTTCATTGTAGCATTGCGAATGTGATATAAAAGCAATGAGTTAATGGCAAGGCGGACACCAATATATTGTTTATAAATGTGGTTTTGTTTTCCTGTCGTGCAATACATACTTCTTTAACTGGTTGATATGATTGTCACTAACTGTATATTATCAATGTTGAGTTGCATTTTGGAATGGTTGATATTGCATTCAATCACTTCACAGGTGAACCGGGTCGAGAAAGGATACCATGTGCTTTTTGTAATTTAATGCAAAGCTCTATTCAAAATATCTCAATGTCAAATCGGACATTTTTGTCTTAGTATTAATTGTCGCCAATATTGCGACAGTTTACCATTACAAAAAAGAAACAATACAAACATTAATCATATTTGATAAAATATCAAATTGCTTCTACAATATGAACAATTAATAATTAATTGAGATTTGTGTTCTTACTGCATTAAGGTGTTAAATAATGACTTACTTATGTAACAATCATTTGGCATGCGATTATGGACGATTGATTTCACCTAATGGACGATTGATTTCAACACTGTAATCATTTAATTTTTTAATAAAATAAGTGACTTTTTCACGGTGTAGATGCATATCGATGGCCTTTCTGTCAAAATGCTGCCTCCATTCATTCATCGCTGCCTCTCTGTCATAAAAACGAAAATTGATGATCGACACACACAAAACAGGTAAGAAAATCTTAAATTAAATCCCATACACACATTTGTGCATAAAAAGAGCTGGTCCATGAGTTGAAGCATATATCCATCTACAGGTTCACAGTATATCGCATGTCCAAACACTTATCACAAACTCTATCGAAGATGGAATGATGACGAGGTTTGTGGAACAATCGTACATACATGCCACTTCGATGACTTTATCATAGCTTTTCGGTAATATGTCAAATATCTAATGTAATTGATATCAACTTTAAGATCAAAACTTAACGTTCTATGTTCGATATACAGTAATTTTCATGAATATTACTTAAAAAATGCCTACTTTCGCTTTCGTTGTGGCAGGGAAAGCCTCTCGATCGGCTCACTTTTCTGGCACGGGATGCCTAGTTGTCGAGCTAAACCGTTTGATATAGCAAAGTTCCTCTTTTCGATTGGATATGACTTATTATAGGCTACTTTTACAAAATTGAATCGTATATGTGTGCGCTTATTTAGCTGTAAATATTTCATTTTGAAATATTTCTGCAAACAATTTTGTGTTTAAGGCTATTGGCAAACATTGAAAGATAAAAATTGCAATCAAATGAATAAATTCTGATACCAGGCCTCAGTGAACCAGGAAGCAATACGCTTGAGTCAATGAACAGGGACGGAATGGTACTTATTGACTGGTTCATCCACTTGTAAAAAGCCGTTTTAAAAGGACCAACTATAAAATGGGCCTTTTTGATAATCTGAGCTTATCCGGCGACAAGTTACTTGACTTACACGAGAAAACCCATGAACTCGTGGCAGTTTACAGAATCTTTAGTTTTTGCATTAAGTACTGTAAACACGTTGTCACCAATATGTGTTCATTATTTGTGCAATTCATCAACGCGATCTTCATTACTGACGGATTTATACATGTACATTAAGATACTTCAAATATGTAGCCGATAACGTTATTCCAAATAATTACGTTAAAAGTCCCATTTTGCCTTTGATATTTACATCCAATATTCAGACATTTTAAATTTTTACTGTCAATACTTTTAACAAGTGTTAAACTCATTTTACTGAGAAAAATAATAATGTCAATCGACGACTCGGCTTCCCGTGCCTGAAAAGTGAGCCGATCAAGAGGCTTTCCGTGACACAACGAAAGCGAAAGTAGGCATTTTATACGTTAAATTGATGACAATTACTATATAGCGTAAATTGAACGTAAAGATTTGATCTTAGAGATGATATCAATGACACAAGATATTTGACATATATTACGGAAAAGCTATGTTTAAAAGTCATCAAAGTGGCATGTATGCAAGATTGTTCCACCACCCTCGTCATCATTCCATCTTCGATAGAGTTTGTGATGAGTGTTTTGGAACTGCGGAATACTGTGAACCTGTAGATGGATATATGCTTCAACACACGGACCACCTCTTTTTATGCACAAATGTGTTTACAGGTTTTAATTTTAGATTTTACCTGTTTTGTGAATGTCGATCATCCATTTTTTTTGTTTATGACAGAGAGGCAGCGATGAATGAACAGAGAGGCAGCATTTTGATAGAAAGGCCACCGATATGCATCGACACCGTGTTTATTGGTGTGTGTGTGTGTGTGTGTGTTTGTGTGTGTTTGTGTGTGTGTGTGTGTGTGTGTGTGTGTGTGTGTGTGTGTGTGTGTGTGTGTGTGTGTGTGTGTGTGTGTGTGTGTGTGTGTGTGTGTGTGTGTGTGTGTGTGTGTGTGTGTGTGTGTGTGTGTGTGTGTGTGTGTGTGTGTGTGTGTGTGTGTGTGTGTGTGTGTGTGTGTGTGTGTGTGTGTGTGTGTGTGTGTGTGTGTGTGTGTGTGTGTGTCTGTATTCCTAACATGCCGAGGTAATTCATTGAAAAACAC
Organism: Dreissena polymorpha; assembly: GCF_020536995.1. Lineage (NCBI taxonomy): Eukaryota > Metazoa > Mollusca > Bivalvia > Myida > Dreissenidae > Dreissena > Dreissena polymorpha. Next base: position 85,489,624 of record NC_068360.1, read on the forward strand.
ACCCACGTACTGAGGTACCAAAAACTACCGAGGTACTTTTTCCCGTTACCTCGGAACGTGTACCTCGCCAAACGCTTGTCATTACCATATTCCACATTTTCGGCTCGTTTCCACGGGTACCTCGAAATAACGTTGTAGTACTTTTGTGTGTGTCAGAGTGTGACCCCACACACTTGACGTTCATCTCTGATATTTGGTTGGTTTCTGTGGTTCCCGTCTTGAAAAGCGGGAACAGAATAGCACCAACAGGGAACCATCGTACCAAAACCGACAAACTCCTCACAGCAGTTACTTCCCTTAGGCATGCGCCCGGTCATAAATCCGAGGTAGGAGCACACACCTACTGTTTTCAGACTCAAGTTTTTACATTTTTTTTCTTACAAAAAAAGGATCCTGTTTTCAGTGTTTCTAGTGTGTTATATTTAATAATATAACATTATCTTCTATAGTGGTGTAGGTTTCAGCTGATGTCAGTGGATTTATTAATAAAATAAGAAAATGAGGACAACGCCCAAGAAGAAAGTGGTTAATAAGGTGAACAAATGTGATTATTTACTCTTTTTGAAAGATTTCATTAGAACTGGTTCATGTATCACTGAAGTATATGTTATTTCAGTTGTGCATATTGTTCCAATCTTAATATAGAATGCTTATATGAGGACTCGGCAAGTAAAGTTATTTTTATATTGTCATATATTTTCGTGACCCAATGAAACTGTCAACAGTGCTGACAATAGTTAATGAATTGAAATAAAGTGATATAAAATAGATATTTGCTATTATTTACAATTATCATGAATGATTTTAATCACGAGAGTGGAGTTTTTTCTACATGTACTTCATGATGACCATAATGTTGATTGACTGAAAAGTGTCAATATAAATTATTGTTAACATTATCATGAACAAAGAATGAAAGATTGGCTCCAACTTGTTTCACGCAACGAAGTTTGTGGCGACAACTTTTTTTTACCCGGTGAAACCCCTGTGCTTTTATATTTTGTATGTATTATCATCTACAAAGGTTTCTAAACTTAAACCCCTGTGTATATGCTTACTTAAGGTAATAGTGATATAGCACTACTGGTATTCCTAGAAACGGTGCTTATGTAAATAGCGAGTCTGTATAACAGTGAAATGCATTACAAGAGGTAAAAACAAAAGTATGATATATCAATTAAGATTGTCATTATATTTTGTTTAAAACTATTTATTTTTCAGTTTCCTGGGCCACGTAATTTGATTTGTTTTTATTATTCGGCGTTCATTGATATGCATCTATTTAAAATGTATTCTTTACTATTAAGTAACAGCACTATAATAAGCGTATTGGGTGCATAATTTATAAGCACGTGCTCATAGCCAGGTGCATTCCGACACATTGCAAAATTTTATTTCAGAAAAAGCTCGTACACATGTCGAGGCCATGCCCCATCTGTAGCCTGCAAGGTATCACGACGCTGTATGCGAGGGTCAGCGACTATATCTGGGAAGGTGCCTGACTCCGCCACAGCGTACAGGTCAGCAACCGTGTCCGGGTATGCTGCCCGTTACAGTTTGGCCAACCCACTGCCGCCACCACGCCCAGAAGAGAGCTCTTCGGAGGACGAGCAGACACTGAACACCTTCCTCACCCGGGAGTGCTGTCTCAGCCTCGGCCCGCATTCCCGCGTCATGCTTGGTCGTTAAAGCTGTAAGTAACGAAGATAAAAAATATTATAAAAATATAAATATATTATACATTTTGAATACTTAGGAATTATATTAATCAGTTGTAAGTAAAAGTGTATGCAATTTCAAGCTGTAGCATAGAATATCATTCAATAATATTTGTTACAGTTTCGATTGTGGAAGAATTCATCATGCACGCGGCCACGTGCTGTCGGGGGCAGTACAACGTGGCGAAGCGTCTGGAGTCCAAGATGAAGCTGAACCGCTTCCTGGCCCTGAGCGGGTAGACTGAGGGGGCCATGTTGGCGGACATGCTGGTGTGAGGAGGACACATGGAGGTCCATGACAACTACCTAACCAAGACCTACCAGCCAGGAACAGTTCGATCCGCCCTGACAGTGGTTTGGGCCTTCTTGAAGTGGGCCGGGGACAGAAAGCATGCACCAGCAACAACGGTGGAGGAAGTAAGCTTAGACATAGGATTTGATTTGATTATGAATATGTATGCATTTAGATAAACGATGCATTATTCTCGAACCGCACCATTTACAATTAATAATCCTTTAACGGGTCAAGATATCGCAAAAGTAGCAACGGATTCGGGTTCAACGTGACAACATCATATAGATTTCACTATCTTATTGTTTTATTTCGATAGAATTTAAGGTTTCCAGTGGTAGTTTTTTAATGTGTTTTGACGTTCTGTCAAAAGGGTGCTTAATGCTTTTTTTGCAAAACAAGATAATTATAGTGATTATAACTTTTTTTTAATTCTTTTTTTCAAAAATTTAAACAAAATTTGTAACAAAACTATAAACTGTTAATGTTTTTAAAAAAAACAACATTATATATGTTTTTTTGTTGTTTTTTTGTATTATTAAAACAAAAACAGTTTATAGTTTATTTTAAAAAAAATATTTTTTTTAATTTCAAGCGTAAATAAAAAAGTTATAATCACTTAAATTATGTTTTGCATTAAGCACACTTTTAAGTACTCGTTTTTTGTTTAGTTTACATGAATTAACTTTGTACTCTTTTCCGACGGCTACTTATTCAGCTGAATGTTTTTCAGGCCGATTGCACTATCCATGGCTGCCTGTCAGCCACACGCGTAGCTCTGCCCTCCGCCGCCGCCCCGGAGCAGCAATCACAGCGTGAGGAAACGATGGTAAGCTTTACAGAGAATCAAACACGATTAACGATTAACATTCTCAGATGATGACGACACCATATGGAAATGTACAATAAGCTGCTGATTTAATTATTTATATAATCAATTCGCATTGCAGATTTCTTTACAAATATCGAATGTATTTTCTTACACGTGTTTTATTTATTTTTAACAGTACGATGAAACAGATGGGCATGATTTCACGCATCATAGCGACGACGACACAAATGTCCCTATGCCGTCGGTCGCCGCCCTGGAACCTGACCCTGAAACTGACACTCAGGCCCTAGACTTGGAGACCAGCCTGACGGATTCCCTGGTAAGCTTAACAATGCTTAAACACGATTTACAATGATAAGATACATGAATGTACGATAAGCCAATTATTTGTTTACTTATATAATCTATACGCTTTTCAGCTTTCTTAAAATATACGAAAATACATATTTACACGTATTATGTCTATTTTCTATAGGGGGAAATCAAGGATGCCCAGGGTGCACTGGATGATGCCCAGTATTTCCAAAGGCAGGAGAGCGAGTGCAAGTCATCATCATCCTCATCGGTACCGATCCGTGTCGTGTCCAGGAAGAGGCTGCGACAGGTGTCCTCCAGTGACGAGGAGGACCCATACACAACCACGACCACGTCGCGCATCAGCACGGGGAGCAGCCGCCATCGAGTCTCGGAGGACGAGACTCGCGAGATATTGAACGTTTTTGCTGATGAGATTGCGAAGTATGTTGACACGGGTAAAACCGTGTCCATCTTAGATGTACGTGAGAAGCGTACACCTAAGATAGCTGCGCTCTCAGAAAAACAACTCCGTGAGAAACTACGAAATATTGTGAAAAATCTCAAGTTACGAAAGTCTTATATAGTTGCTTATCCGTGAGCTCACATTACCCGTGTCGGCTGACAATACTGGTTTTTGTACCCAGGAAACTGTTGTATATATTTTTTTTTGATATGTTCTCGTTGTATTAATGTATTTCTGTGCCAAGAACTCGTTTTACCCAGGAATGTGACTTTATTATGTTGTACATATTGGTACTACTGGTTCTACTAACCCTACCCAGGTAAATTACTCATTGCCACAGATAAGCAGCGTATCTGCGTCTTTCACCCTATTAAAATGTTAAAAAACGCAAAGAAATACAATATCATGCGTATTGAAAACGCAACCAATTTGACTTTTACGCAAATTCGTCAAATTAAATGCGTACAATACAATAGCTTTGATCGAAAATACTTTGCTTATTTTCGGTATTTTCTCTTTATGATGCGAAATAAAAATGTCTAAGAGAGGTCGAAAGACGTCCGCGCTAGTCGCGCCAAAATATCAGTCGATAAGTTTGACATTTACAAAGATGTCAGTTAACAACAGGTTTTTTTTTAATTTCAAAGTTTATATTTATATATGGACTGTTTCAAGGATTAAATACTCTATGAAACATCAGTTTATTTAAGTTAATTATATGTTTTTAGTTTACAGTTTTATTGAATCAATACAAGGGTGCAGCTTCAACTGAAGTAAAGCAGCGATGATTTTAAGGTTTGCATTTTTATAACTCATTTCACCCTATTTCGAGAATGAAATCACCCTATTTTTCAAAATCAATGGGTGAAAACCCTATTTTCCAAATAATTATCTGGGGCATTGTTACTTGATTTATTGTTATATATAATCAATATATACGCATGCATAATTAGTACTGGTTCTGCCCAGCGTTTTTTGTCTGAAACTATTAAAATAATACACACATCAGTGTATTAATATTACAGACACTCACTTGTTGTTATCAATATTGCCTAGGGATAAGCCACAAGACTTCAAACACAAAAGTGCGAACGAACTTACAATATTATTTATGGGCTGAATGTATCCGATAATTAATACCAAAAGCTTGATCCGCGACAATAAATGACTGATTGACTGAATAAGTGACTGAGTGCGTGACTTTGTGATTGAGTGACTGACTTTGAGTGAGGTAGTGATTGAGTGAGTAAGGTAGTGAGGAAGTGAAGGAGTGACTGACTGAGTGATCGAGTGACTGACTAAATGTGTGAGTGACTGACTGACTGAATGAGTGAGTAAGTTACTAACTTGCTCACTCATTCAGTCAGTCATTTATTTCAACAATGTATAACACCAAATAAGGCAATACAATTAAAACACACCTATTGCCACAAGTTATGTTATCATTATATATTATTGTGGTCCTTGTGTTAATAGACAGACTGAGCCTAAATTATGGCCCCAAGCTTAAACCGATTCAAGCAAAAGAAGTTCGCTAGTTGGGAGGATCCTAAAAAACAATTTTTATTTTTCAACTTTTCTTGAATATTTTTTGATTTATTGTTAAATTCACCATGATCTACTCAAATAATATTAAATATTAGGCAGTGGCTAGTCGTACGGCCCCGTACGGCTAGACAAGAGGCTAGCCGTACGGCTCTGTACGTAAAGCCTTTCCTATGGAGATTGTCTAGCCGTACGGCTTATAAAGTATAAAATTGTCATTCAGTGTTGTTAATCAGTAATAAGTTTGTTTAAGCTCATAAAAGTTTAAAAATTCTTCATCTGTTACGGCTTCCTTGTAATACGGTTGCTTACTATTTGATTCTTTAATTAGTCGACGTTCCTAAGTAAGGTGTGAAAACCTGTTTTAAAGGGACTGTCCAACAGATTATAGCGTCGTTCGACGCGAATTGATATTTTGGGAAACTACGAGGATTGCTTATATAGCTAAAAAATACCTCCGGCTTTGACGTGAGCGTGGATGATAGAGTGGTAAAAACGAGAGACATTTTACTCCAAGCTTCCATGACTCTAGGGGTCAGTGGTTCTAGCCCTGTGGAGATTTACGTTTTTTCTTCTTTTTTTAAATTGTATTCTTATTTTTTACTGGAGATTTTTAGTTCAAATGTTTAAATATATCAATATAAAGCATTTAAAGCAGTAAATGACAAGCTTTAAAGGGGCCTTTTCACAGATTTTGGCATATTTTGAAGTTTGTCATTAAATGCTTTATATTGATAAATGTAAACATTGGATCTTAAAAGCTCCAGTAAAAAATTAAGAATAAAATTAAAAAAAGGAAAAAAAAGTAGCCGGTACCAGGGCTCGAACCAGTGACCCCCGGAGTCCTGGAGTAAGTCTGAAGTAAAAACGCATTAGCCCTCTCGGCTTTTCCGCCTGGTATGCACAGTTTAAGTATTTTATACCTTATATAAGCAATCTTCGTAGTTTCGTAAATTTAAACGACAACAACAGAACTCTCCATATTATTCAATCGTTTCTCGTTGCAACGCTTTATAATTTTTAGGTTTTCAAATCGTCAAAGGATACAAATAATGGCTATATTGGACTATGGTAAATGTTCAGTAATACTGTTTCCTCACAAATATCATAACTAAAACGAAAATTTGCGAATCTGAAACAAAATTTTTCAATTTTGTCAATTTACCAAACCGTGAAAAGATCCCTTTTATACAAGAGTTGCAGCATCGATATTATGAAATTCAATGACGGCAGCCGTGAAAGGTTGTTCTCAGAAATTGAGTTACACAAATAATTTAATTCGGTTTCTAATTTGATTCTTTAATTAGTCGACGTTCCTATGTAAGGCGTGAAAACTGTTTAGTTGCGGCATCGATATTATGAAATTCAATGAAGGCAGCCGTCAAAGGTAGTTCTCTGAAATTGAGTTACATAAATAATTTAATTATCTTTTAGACAATTGATAAATAGATGGTTTCATACAAGCAATATATCAGTTCACTGAAAATGGCCGTGTCTTTAACTGTTGGGAAAAAATTCTCCTCTTATGGTGCATTAACAGGCAAAATTGAACAGTACCAGCGTTCAAATTGTGTACAGTTTTACAGGAGTTAGAAACTAGATGTGTGTGCTGCGACCTGTGTCTCGGCTGGTTCCATTACCACTGTGCAGCAATATCGGATACTCCTAAAATGTTCTAGATAAAGGGTATAGATTGTCTGATACACGCTTGAATACGACTTTAAGTTCAAACGATGCACATTCTCGATGTCAAAAAGTTGTACTTTACTAAAGATCTTAAAACTAGATGCGTTTGCATTACGATCTGTCTCTGACAAATGTATGATTCTGTAAATAATGTGAGTCGCGTTCTGAGAAAACTGGGCTAAATGCATGTGCGTAAAGTGTCGTCCCAGATAAGCCTAAGCAGTCCGCACATGCTAATCAGCGACGACACTTACCGCTTTTATGGTATCCGTGATTAGCCTGTGCGGACTGCACAGGCTAATCTAGGATGGCACTTTACGCACATACATTAAGCCCAGTTTTCTCAAAACGCGGCTCATGTATTATTTCTTTAAAGTGACATGTCATTTAAGATATGAGCAACTTCATTTGTCATACAAGCGAACAACAAAGACACGGATAAGGCTGTGTATTCACACTGTATAATCAGCGGCTTTGTTGCCGCTGCATCATTAATAGACTTTACACATCAAAAAGCAATCATTTTAGTTCCGTTGATTTATTTGTTTGCATAGTCGACATTACATTTCGTGAAATGGTGCCTCATATTGTGAAAATAGGGTATATAACTTCATGTTGTATTTGCTTTTGTCAAGTGCTATAAAATCATGTTTATTTGTTTTCGTTCTATAATGCTTTTTTAAATTTCTGTAAATTTACGTTTCCATTTTTCTTTTATCCTTTTATCCTTTTCACGTTAAGTTTCCTTTTATTTGTTTTGTTATAAACGTTTCTCATTGTGATGTCGCAATTTTCATTAACTTAGTTAATATTATTTACTATATATTTATTGTATACATTTGATATTTGCATGTACAATACGTATTTATATACTCCATAACTGTGATTTCTATTGATTGCTGTAATTGTTGTTTGGCGGAATAAATTTACATTTATATATCTCCCTTGTTTACACTCTTTATATACTATGCACGTATCGGATTTCCAACCACGACGAAACATAAACCAGATTGCAAATTCCGTGACGACGACTACACGAACTAGTCTAAAGGCTAGAAATTTCGGAATCTGCACGTAGATCAATAATTAATCAATATATTTATGTGTCATAACAGCTGTACGGCTAGACAATCTCCATAGGAAAGGCTATACGTACAGAGCAGTACGGCTACCCTCTTGTCTAGCCGTACGGGGCCGTACGACTAGCCACTGCCTAAATATTAATATATTTCGAGAAAAACTCACAATATGTTCTCAAAAGGGCATTTTTAGGCCCAAAAACCACCTTAAGAACGCACGTGACGCGCTTAATAACCCTCCCTGACCCCCCGGGCTCACTCCCGGGCCAACACCTTCCTAAATATACCAAATATTCCAGGTCTAGACATGAGAAATTTAAAAAAGTACATTGTATTATGGTAAAAACATGGACACAGCGCCTGAGGGTAGGTCACGTTGACCCCCTTAGCCTACCCCCGGGCCAATATTTAGGTCAAAGTTTTTATTTTGTCCGGTCCGGCATACAAATTTAATAATCGTGCCAAGTTTCAAGAATATAAGTCAAGAAATGGTCGACTTTGGTCACTTTAAACCGTATAAAGAGCACAAAACTCACAAAAATCTCATTGTATTTGAGGGTACCCCTGTTTGACACGCCCTTTCCCGGCCCCAAATGGTCACACAACCATATATCTGGTATCGTCAGGTCCGGTGAACGTATATCTATCCATATATACCATATTCTGGCATTAAATATCACGTTTAGTAGTTTTAACAATTCTTATTGTATAAAAATGAGGTGAAAAAAGCCAAAAAAAAGGTTTATCAGCTCCCCGCGGAACACAAACTGTTATTTCTGTATAATGCTTTAAAAATTCTGCCTGATTTTTAAAGACCTTTTCAACGGTATATATGGTTACACGGTACTCTGTTGGTAAATAGTGCCTAATAGTGGTGTATATTCTCACTTTTAGTGCTTTGTAACCCAAAAATAGTGGCTCCAGCACGTTATAACTCGTGTAGCACGTTTATTTTTTTGGCCGATTTTTAATTTTCAAGTGTCTATTTGTTGGAAATTTAGTTATCTTTCCGTCAATATTAATTAATGTCAGTTAAATTGCGAAATAAAATCACCAGACATTGCCAAACACCCCGCTGTCTAAAAAACACAATAAAAATCGGAGTTCTCAAGGCCCACAACTTCATTATTACCCCCCCCCCTTACCCCCGGGCATATTACAGGGGCTTGTAGAGATTTACACCCTGCATCTACAAACCCAAAATAAGGGGTCTAGCTTTGAACACTAAGAAGAAAAAAAAATCATCAAAAAGCAGAAAATAACAACATTTAATTCAGAACTCATTGCGCCAAGGGCAATAACTTTGAACGGAAGGTTCGATCATCAAAAATCTTTCAGACCCTGACGCGCGCTGTCAGGACCTTTCCTACAATGCCCATATAATGACCATAAACTGAGCCTGAATTATGGCCACTAGCTTAAACCGATTCAAGCCAAAGAAGTTCGCTAGTTGGGAAGATCCTAGTACACAGGATAAAGTCTGATTATTGTTTTTTAATTAAGGGTCGTGGATTTTGGGGTTCGAGTCGTGGGTTGGCTGATGTTGTTTGGCCATGTTTAAAACTTAGGGAAACTTGGTAAATGGAATCAAAATTAGGGTCCCATCCCTGAAACTTGTGTGTGTGTCCATACTGAGGTAAATATACCACGGGACGATCGTGACATACTATAAGTGTGCTGTGTGTGTGTTTGTCCATACTGAGGTAAATACCACGGGACGATTGCGATAGACGTCTGCAGTCGAAATTGAATTTTACACTTATAATAACCGTTCACTATACGCAACTAGTGTCATTGACGATATTTGAATTTCTTGTATATAATATATATATATATATATATATATATATATATATATATATATATATATATATATATATATATATATATATATATTCATTCATAACAATTTACTACTGTAAATGATGTTCTATGCACTCGAAGTGTCACATTAACAATTCTTTACAATTATGAAATTAAATATTCGCTTATAAAACCCGTACCCTATGTGATAAGCAATCACTTTATAAATACTTCCGGAGCGTACGTAAACATTAACGAATCATCAGACACCTATTCTCATTGATCAGATATCGCGTGTGCATGTAATAGCTATCGCATGCGCACGTTATCACTCTTGCGTGCACACGTAATAGCTATCGCATGCGCACGTATTAGCTATATCATTCTCACATAGTAACTATAGCCTGCTGTCCTAATTTTATTGCGAACATGATCAATACTATCGCCTGCGTATGTAATACTATCGCGTACTCATGTATTTACTTTCGCTAATGAAAAAGCTCTATTTATGTCGCTGAACCATTACACCCCAGTTGCAGCATATCGGCCTTTGCATAGCGCACTCACGACCGCCAAGATATATGCATAACGCAAAGGTGCTCATTATGCAGTCGCCAGCAACGTTTCGAGCAGTGACTAAGCATAGATCGCCATGTCGCCGCGATTATTTCGACCTCATTCCAAATACATCGAATATGACGTCTGCAAGAGGCACTGAAGAGAGCGCGTTTGGAACGCCGTAGCAACACATCTTTGGCATCTTCATCTCTGCAAGCGTTGTATAGACGCGCTAGAAAAGTTTAAGGGTCGGAGCCATCGGCGTGTTGTGTTGGCGTCATTCAAACCCTTTTATACGCCAATAAAATGGCAGAAAGCAGCCACCACCAAATAAATAAAATTCGAGGCATCTTCAGCTAGAAAATTGTTTTACGTTGTCACGTGCACAAAAGTGTCCATATTAGAATCGGGCTCGGGACTCTTGGCCAGACTCGAGCTCGGACAATTTAACTACTGTCTCAGACTCGGTCTCTTTGCCAGGCTCGGGCACGGACTCATGATCGGACTCGGGCACAGACTCATTGTCGGACTCGGATTCCGAGATACTGTCGTCACAGAGAGACACGTCCATGACCTCAACCGGTGGCCTTTCTCTACATGGCACACAAACAAAAGGGGTTCGATTACGCCTTTTCACCATTATGTTGTACTGAGCAAGTGTTACACCTAAAAGTATACAAATAGTCTTGATGGAAATTTCTTTGTTTCTTTTTTTTTATCCATTAAATTCCTTTTTCTTTTCGAAATGATAAGGACTTATATGAAGCATTCGGTATTGCTTAATATAAAAAAATACAATAAACACACCTTTTTTATTTATTTTTCAATATGTTAAGCTGCTTCTGTAAACATAAGTGCATTTTATTGGCTATACATGTCATCAATTCTAAAGCGTCACTGATATGTTGTCTAAAGTACTGGCAAAAATAAGGTTAATGCCAAATTCTATTATGACGATGACAATAGTTTTTATTAGAATTAAACTTTTACACATATTTATAGCCGTTACCTACATTACCAAAAAATTCACAAAAAGCAAGAAAAAAAACATATAAAAAACTTCACGTCTTGATATATAGAAATAACTTTTAGGAGGGTACGTGTTGACCAAATCGGGTACGAGTTGAATAGTGTGGGGAAGGTGTTGACCAAAAATCGGGTACGAGTTAACCATATCGGGTACGAGTTGACCAAGGTAGTTGTTGACTTAGGTACGAGTTGGCTAGTTTCGCATGTTAGTGCTGTCAACGGGTAACAAGGGCGCATGCGCAGAAAATCAACATGGCCGCCGCACACTGACTCGTGACTTGGTTATTGAGATTTCGAGGTAATATTGTGCATAGAAATGTCTGGACCCGTTTCTGCAGTGGGTTATATACAAGTAAAACATTCCCGAACTGTGAACAATGTAGAGCATATGCAGACGTTCACAAACTGCCGTTTATGCAAAAGATATTGATGTCCATGCATTCAGGGTTTATGTTTCAGTATCGAAGGCTTTTGAAACTAGCGAATTTCGTTACATTCATGCAAATGGACGCCATTGTCGTAAATATAGTACCAGTACAAGCAGCTGGTATAGATGGATTTTAGGGTGGAAATTGAGGTATCAATTAAAATTAAATAAGTGGTTATGATATAACTTTGGACACATATTTGTCTTTGGCGTTTGGGTGGAAATTGAGTTATCAATTAAAATTAAATAAGTGGTTATGAAATAACGTTGGACACATATTTGTCTTATGTTACATCATGAAGTGTTGGAACGGTCCATACAATCACCGAAAAGCACAGAATAGCACCCGAAAAGCACTCAATTTCTCTCTATATATATGCAATAAATCGTTTCTAGTGTTTGTAAACGGGTTTAATTAGTTATAAATGATTATATGATTGTATGTGTATACTACCTGTTGTTTATTATGAGGTAATAAATGCCCAAAATGGTATATCGGCAATATACCACCAGAAAAGCACTCAATTTCTCTCTCTATATATGAAAAATTGGGTTTTTATTAAGTGTGTAAACGGATTAAATTAGTTATAAATGGTTATATTCATGCATATTATACTACCTTTGTTATTTGAGGTATTATACCAATATTGGATATAATCGGCAATATACCAACCCAAAAGCACTTCATGTGAAGACCGAAAAGCACTCAAGACCGAAAAGCACTCAATTTCTCTCTATATATATATAAAAAATTGCGTTTCTATTGTGTTGTAAACAGATTTAATTAGTTATAAATGGTTATATTTTGTGCATATTTATACTACTTTTGTTTATTATGAGGTATTAATGCTCAAAATTGGATATATATGGGCAATGTACCAACCGAAAAGCACTTCATGTGAAGACCGAAAAGAACTCAATTTCTCTCTATATATATGAAACTTTCGTTTCTATTGTGTGTAAACGGATTTAATTAATTATAAATGTTTATATTTCATGCATATTTATACCTTTTGTTTATTATGATGTATTAATGCCAAAAATGGATTATATATCGACAATATACCAACCGAAAAGCAATTCATGTGAAGACCGAAAAACACTCAATTTCAGGTTTCATCTGAATACCTTCTACTTCATTATACTCATGATCATCATTTCCAATTGCTCCTCCTCCATTACTGTCGCTGCTTAACTCTGCAGCTGTAAAGAAATTATGGGGAGGAGATAATGCACAGTAAACACTATTGTTGAAATTAATGAGGAAAACAACAACAGAAAACAAAACGGTGTTAACCCAAGACTATTTACCTTTGTGCACTGCATTCACTGAATACAAACACGCTAGTTACACGAACACTGTTTCTGGAATACCAGTAGTGCTATATCACTACCATCTCTTAAGTAGCATAAACGCAG
>NC_068360.1:85505371-85527871 GCF_020536995.1 Dreissena polymorpha
TCACATAAATAACTCGCTTATCAACATTTTATCATTTGTATAAAGTAAATAAAATATTTAATATAAAAATTATTTCCTTTGCGGTTTACAGCCAGACTGAGAGACACAATATTTATTACTGCTTATGGTTTGGCGAGTAACCCTTACATGCCAGAGCTGTTTTCATAACCAATGCACATTGTTCTGTTTTTTTATTTTAAAAATGACTGACGAGATCTGATGAACTTGTAACGTAACAAAAGAAACCCGTGTATTTATAGAAATGAATGCAAAGATATGCTAAATATCACATTTATTTATACTTATTTAAACAACTATATTATTTCAGCCAGTCTGATATGCCTGTTATATTTGTCAGTCTTTAGGGTAACGATTAACGAGGTTGGATACAACAAAGAGACTATTAGGAATTTCGCAACAGCAACAATTGACGAAGAACTTCTGCGAGGTGAGTGTTTTATTACTAAATGTAAGCAGCAAGTGCTTTGAGTACGTTCACATTTCAAACAAACAATCTGTACATGTCATCTTTACTTGATACTTTACGAACCTCGCCAATAAATCTCAAATATCTCCCAGTACGAGGAAATCTCGACCAATACGGGAGCAACTCGGCTGCTGTTAAAGGGACTGTCAACCACGACGACGAAGAAAAGAAAAGTTGTAAAATACCGTATTTTTTTACAATTATTAGTTAATATTGATTAAAATATCATGACTGGTATAATACATTTCTTGACAAAAGTTGTTAAGTTTTCATATTATCAGTATATTCGGTAATAAATTTTACTGGGTATGTCTACCAGGTAACTACCAGTTAACTATAAATAACGCCAGTAGATTGATCATCATCGGCACGTGGTAAACACAGGAATGTAAATTGTGCATGCGTAGTGAATTGAATATATTTTATATATAAAATGAGCAATCTACTTGCGTTATTTATAGTGTGTATATCGTTATGTCACCTATTTTCGCTATGTACTTTCGATTTCACATCGCGAAATTTTATTACCGAATATTCTGAAAATATTAACTGTTTTCAAGTAATGTAATATACCAGTCGTGATATTTTAATCAATATAAACTAATAAATGTAAAAAGATACGGTATTTTAGAAATTTTCTTTTTTCGCCATTCGTGGTTGACAGTCCCTTTAAAGAAAAAACTCGGTAATTCGAAAGCTTGCTTCAAGCTTATACTGCAGCCCAATAGGAAATGTAACATGATTATTATTACTAAATAACAGTATATGATCGCTAGATATATTCCTTTTTTGTCTGTGATGTCCCTCGATGCATATTGTACACATATCTTATCCAATTCCGTAATTATACTTAAAATATGCGTTTCGAACTTTGAACAGGCACGTTCAACATTGTAAGATAATAGTTGTACTTCATTTAAGGCGCCGTTGTGAACCCCGTTGGAGACGAAATCTATTTCGATTGGACCGTGGGTTGCGAACTTCCCTCTCTGAAGAAAGCACACGCCTATTACGTCATATGCAACGACGCAAATGCAGTAGTTGAGGCTGGCATAAAAAGGTTATTACAAGAACATTTAATATGAGAGAGATGTGTACAGATTTATTTATTTAAGAGAAAAAAACATGCTAACGAAAAATAATGCACAAGCCATAACTGAACAAAAATTAGACCCCTACTGATAAAACGGAGTGAATTGATAAAACAAAAAACACTACCTGTTTTAGTTTTTTAAACTTAATGTAATGAACATATGTAAAACACGATGAATCTAGTTCTATTTATTAGGGCCGTTGTATGTATAAACATACACGGGACTTATGGTGAACATTCACCAAAGAATAGAGCCTTTTTTCCTACACTATGAGTTTCGGGTAAAATATTCTTATTTCATATGAATATATTATTCGCATGTTCTTAAATCCAATGCGATATGCTTAGTTTGCAAGTGCGGGTGAATACACACTATTTTGTTATATAATTTGATTCGCAAGGAACTTGTGTACACATTTTATGATGATAAAAACACATGCGATAAATCTTTTCAATGAATGTTGAACTTGCCTTCTTTTTCAGATGGAAATACGAATTGATGGGCACGGCATTAGTTATCGACCCCGAGTACAAACAAATCCTTGGTGTTGTCATGAAAAAGTTTGCAGATAGCCTGAAGGCGAATAAAGGATGCACAACCTAAATACTCTCGCTCTTGTATCTCAGAAACTCTTAAACGGAACGGTATAGCAATTATTGTGCCATGTGTTTTAACAACTGTGTGGTTGAAATCTTTCAGTATGCCAATACAGTGTTATAAACGCGGTGAATGTAATTATGCATAAATGTGTTTCTTTGACCTCCATTCTATATTTTGTGAATTTCTTTTTGTAGTATTACAAAACAATACGTATTTTGTAAATCATTGGCACGAAATATGTATTGGAGTACTGCTCACAAACTACTTCAAGAATATATGGACATGAATAAATGTTGAGAAGCAAATAATTGACCTATTTATTGTTGTAGCTCTTAGAACAATTAAATTAGGACAAGATTATGTTCACGTAGGATTCATTACAACTAAAGGGCACACAAAAACTATTGCAGAGCAAAACAATTACAAAAGTAAATAGTTTCAATATTCTTTAAATATTAACACGATTGCATAAAATTAACATTACTTCACCTTAACACTATTGTTATATCAAGTTAATTATAAAATAATTATAAACAGTTGTTACTTTGACTGAAATTGCAAAATTGAAATTCCAATTTTGCCGCGCATTGTGCGTGTGTGCTATGATTGAAATACCAATAGTTTAAATATTTGTTAAAGCTCCTTCGTCACAGATGTTGGGACGACAATAAATGTTTAAGTGTTAGCCCAGAAAGTATTGCAAAAATATTATTCAATGTAAAAGCTCTGTTAACAATATTGACACGAATGACCCAGTTAACAGATCATGTAACAAGAATTCGTGGGACTTCATTATTTGACATAATTTAATGACTTTACGTTTATTGAATGATTTCTGACTCTAGCTATATTGGCAAACAAATTGAACAGTTTGAAAACAAACTATGAGGTCGTTTATGTATTAAACACGGGTCCTCTACAGGACCCGGGTAGTTTTTAAAATTAGGCCATTCACATGCTATTGATTGGTTAGTATTTCTTTCGGGAAAATGTTACAATAACACCAACCTACTAGTTTTAAATAGCTTACAGATGTTTTGGGACATCATTTTAAAAATGTACTTAGAAGAATGCGTTGAAACGACTAAACCATTACGTGTGGAACTTTGCGAATTTGTTAACAATGTTATTTCAAACAGTGTTTTTAAATAGTTTCTTGTTCACAAATATTAAATTTCAATGATGTTATTTTCTCTGTCTATGACACTCTTCACTCTTTTAAGTTTAAGTCCTTAGAAAATTTGAAAAAGATTTATCAGAAAAGAAAGCAGAATTTTAGTTTGATCGACGATCGAATAATTGGAAACGCATGTTAAATATGTATCACAGTGTCTGATACTACATTGTATTTGCCAAAATGACACATACGGGCGAAATTGAGCTTATTTTGCTTCAGTTTAAACGTCTATATTTACAAAATAACACACGGCAGAGCTGGACTGGACGTCTCTAATCGGCACGTTGCATGTACACTGAGTATAAATTATTATTTTGTGAATTACAGGCCGAACCGATTGAGAAGCGTTTAAAGAATCACGATTAAACTTAACCATTATCATTTTAAGTATTCGTAAACAACATTCTCTAATAAGTATGTTCATTTTTGCATATATATGTTATTTGCATTTAACAGTTTGACATACGTTTAATAGTTCAGATAAAGTTACACATTGTTTATTTCGCGAATACAAGCGTAACTCAACGGTAAATGCGGACACATTTAAAGTTGAATACTTAACACAAACAACAATTGGGTTGCTAATACATTTTGCAACATAAATAAAACATTATTGTTACATTTATTAATTCAATAAAGGCTGTTACTTCAAACCCGGTTTACATACACAAAATTTAGATCCACTGTTGCTATTCTATTAGGCATACTTATTGCAGACGGAGTGGTAATCCACTTTTACAAACAACAAATAGCGATAATACGGCAAATGTTGTTTACACAATGCAAAGTTTGCCATTGGTAATTGATATAAGGCTGGGTCATCATAAGCACAGACGTTGAACTATGACACGACACAGACTGCAATGTTCACTGTTAGGTATATTACAATGTATATCCACTTTTGCATGAACTCTCAAAATTTGAAATTTTGACCTGTACGCGGTGGAATTGTTTTAATATCTAATACTAAAATCTGATGATCTCTGAGGCTCTCAGAGTTGTTTTTTTCATTTTTACACGTTTCCAGGTTCTGTTACAGAGAAGCTTTCGATGACTATACGGGCGTTTGTTTTGGTCACTGTGTTGTAGTTAAGACATGTGTATTCCTATTAAAAACGTTCATTGCCTGGATGTACGTATATATGTTATAAAACATCAGTAAAATCTATGACAGGTCATCTAAGCCCATTTTATAATGGTATATGTACATCATTACATCCTTCATTTCTTCACGTCATATTCTTACCAGATAATCCACCCACGAGGCATGTTTTTTTATTCCCGCTGAACCAACTATGAAAACTAACTAACTCATAATTCATAATTACCGTGATGTCACGCAATAGAGATTTTATAAATTGTACCGAGTCTGCTTAGAGACGCGCTGTTCGGTATTCGGTATTCCGTATTTAGCCACTACCTGAGCGAAGAGTTTTCTCCCTTTTCAAAAGTACATGTAAACAAGAAACAATAAGAATTAGATTTCGGACGATTCCCTGACAAATTATGGCCCCATGGTTTAAGTATCGGTTGATTATTTTGGTTATTTAAACTCATGAATATATTCGTTATAAGCTCAGTTAGTGTCAAGGTGAGATTTTGAGCGAGTGTTCGTTAAAAAAGTGATTTTATTCAATTGCTTTGTATGCCATGTGACGTCAGTACCCCGTGTAATTAGATTTGTTTATTTTTGCGCAATAATAGGCGCTGATCATTATTGCCATTGATTGGCATTCACTTTTTCATAACTTATCTTACCGATAAATAAACATGTTTGCTTGAATTAAGCTGGAGAGCTGTTTTTAAGGATCAAATGTAGTCAATCGAGGTTTTACTGGCAATACAGCATTTGCCACCCTTGTACTAAAACTGTTTGATCTTCCAAGCCGCACAGCAAGCATTATAAACATTTAGAAAGATGTTTGTTTCAATGATCTGATAGCTCTCTATTTGCTATTCTTGGGAATACGTTGCTATCAATGTTTACCCTAATCTTTATTGTATGACTGTAGCTCATTACAATAATAGAACATATTCTTTTTTACTACTTCTATTTCTGGTAATATTCTGTTGAGCATTTGATAGGGACAATTGTCTTTGTTAACAAGTGAGTAATTCTAGTCTTTGTATTTTTACAGCTTTTTATTATCTTCTACCATCGACGCCTTCGATTGAATATAGTTGGAAGTAAAACTTTACAATTACCTTACCACTTTTTTAACAAGTGGCAAAATGACGAAATTGTTCTGCCTGAATCTTAACGAGGATTCCCTTAATTAATCAATATTTAAACGACATAATTGTTTGGTGCAAATATAAATTATATGTTGAATAATGCCTCTTTTTACATATTTACGTGTCTGAGTCGGTAACCTTATAAATAAAACAATTACAAAAATCATGCTCTATGTAAATAAAACATGCCAAATGCATACAACACTATGTCGTATTGTTCTGACCTGTATACGCACAATTGAACATGTTCAACTTGCTGATGTCTTATATATTGAAACTGAAATTTTTGTCATTACTGTTAAATATCTGATATTTCGATTATTCGGTATCTAAAAATGATGTATGATTACTCTGAATCTATTTATGCAATACGTACTAAAATGTATAGTAAATAAGCGATACGATATTAGCCCTTTATGGCTTACATAATTATTGCGTAATTCGGTGGTACAACAACGCAAACCATAGTCCGATGCAGTTTTCCTTGAGATTTATTATGGTATTAAGCACGTCCACAATCTATTGTAATTAAAAAGATTCAATCAGTGACTTTAAAGTTCATCAATTATTCTATTCCAATGATAAAACATACGGACGGCCTTGCCCTTTCAGGCACGGCCCGCGATACACACGTAAATTGAATTCGATGTTTATAGCTCTTCGAATCTAGCGCAACTGCAGCATCTAAAACATAGCCCTTTTTATGTGGCTGTTTTATATGACGACCCGGAGTGTGCCTCAATACTCCTAACTTTTACTATCTAGACTCAAAATTAAAAGGTTAATTTGGAATTTAGTACAATATTTTAATAAAATTTTCATAACATAATTGATTTAGTAATGGCTCGGAGATTTATCCTACTATAGTCGCAGAAATGCCTAGGCCAAACACACACACCAAAACGTCACTTATTTTATTACATAATTAAATGATTACAGGTTTGAATCCAAAAGTCCTATAGGTGATGATATATGCAATGATTGAATGTTTAATTCCCATAATCGCATGCAAAATGATTGTTACATAAGTAAGTCATTTTTTAAATCTTAATGCAGTAAGAACACAAATCTCAATTAATTATTAATTGTTCATATTGTAGAAGCAATTTGATATTTTATCAAATATGATAAACATTGTATTGTTTCTATTTTTTAATGATAAACTGTCGCAATATTGGCGACAATTAATAATTAGACAAAATGCCCGATTTGAAATTGAAATATTTTGATTACAGCTTTGCATTAAATTATAAAAAGCACATGGTTAGTATCTAGTACTTGAACCAGTTTACCTGTGTCAGTGATAGAATGCAATATCAACCAAACCAATATGCAACTCTTAAGTACTAGTGCCAACATGTATAATATACTGTTAGTGGCAATCATATCAAAAAAGTATGTATTGCACGCCAGGAAAACAAACAAATACCATACTAATAAACAATATATTCATGTTCGACTTGCCATTTACTCATTGCTTTTATATTATATGCGCAATGCTACAATGAAAACGGTTGTTTTTTCAACCAATGTCAACGAATTCAACGTATTTTGAATACCTGCCAAATCTACTATCTTTAAAATAACCTACATTTTTACATTGCGACACATTAAGGTCAAGCCAACAAGTGTTTTTGGTCTCTTATCTAATTGCATGGTAAATCGTTCACACGCAAAATGTAATAACGTGTTTTAATCGCCGTTGCTTTGTTGTGTGAATGCATGGGTGTTTCTGTACGTTTTCATTTTTGCACAAGACGCTCATTTATTATTGTCCAATACCAGTTGACTGGGGAAAATGGCATGAATAAACGGTTGGCTTTTGCCTGATCATTTCGTTAAATTGTCAGTTTGCGAATGGTGGATAGACTACTATAAAGCATACAGCTTTTCATTTTAAGATTTTACGTAACGTTCTGTTTCTATAATACGCGGTATTGAAATAGATAAATCTAATTATTTTAGGTATGGGCTATGCGGTCAACAATTTACACAGCTCATCTTATCCAACAGGCATGGTCAATCATATAACCTTGGTTGATAAGGTTTCACCATAAAATGTGTTTTATTACTGACTTTAAGTAAAAAAAATATATCACAGCATGGAACTATGTACATAGCATTGGAGAGTTAATATAGTTGAATTCATTAATTTATTTAGCAGAGTACAACAGCGTTCACGACCAAGTAGATATTTAAGACATTTAAACCAGCTTTTTACCCACGTAAACGTTTGAAAGATAATGAAAAGAGTTTATATTTAAGCTTTGGGGGATTTTGTAGTGCGAATGAACATACACCTGCAAAAAAATCCATATCAACTCATGTTTCAAAAGAACGGTCATACAACGTTTTTCCTTGTCCATTGAGCCATTTATTTTATTCTTTAAAAAGAAACAATTCAATACCACACTTCAAGTCTATTTCTATAACAAAAATAAAACTACCGGAAATTTGTACTGGGCCTAAATTTTATGTTTACGTAAACCAAACTAAGAAGAACTCGAAGTAATGCGCAATTAATCATGCGTTGACATCGTGGAATAACGAATCACAATACATGAGTTTATTAAAGTCGTACCACCAGGGGATACACCTCATAGCACGAGGTCGTGTATTTATGGCAAGTGATCAATTAACAGTCTAACACAGCACAAAAACACTAAATGCAGATGTTCATGTTCATGTACAGGTATAAAACGATGATGAGAACTTGTGTTTGATTCAAAATTGATTAAATAACTTTTTGCGAAACTCAAATAACCGTTACAATTAACGATGATGATGATATCACTCTGGGCTCTTTTTTACTAGAAGCGTGTTAGTTTAAGACAAACTGACTGCTCAGAATGAACACGACACGCGATCACTAAAAGCCGCAATTCTGTTGGATTCGTATCAATACCGTTCATAATGGATTGACTATATCTAAAAATAAATCTTTCTTCGTTGAGGCTTTGTCATGTTCGCTTTGTTACAAAGTAGTTAACGATTACAATCCGGTTTAAAACAAATGACAGATTTACCTAAAGCACGCATTTAACAAATCATTAGTCCCGTTTTAGGAACTTTATCTTAAGGTTCATGTAGAGGCTTCAATTTGAAAAATGTGGGACCCCTAGCATTGAACTCAAATTTGACTAAAGGAAGATTGCCACATTGAAAATGTATACATATATGCTTTAAAGGATGTTTTTCCTTCAAACTGCTACCAATTTTGTACATCAACGTATCCTAACATCCACAAAATCAATCAAAATACAAAGCGATTTTAGCAATAAAATATACATTATTTTCAAAAATCTGAATCATGTTTATTCCACGTATTTCGGCGGAAAATTATATAACTAGTGATTAATATCGACATTGACGAGGGCAAGTTACGCTTAAATAGTAAAAAAAGTTTACATATCTAGAAGTATCAAAACTCGAACACATGTCATTTCATCACCATGGGGGCAGCCATTTTCAAATTAATAAAATAGAAAGAAACATGCTAAAAACTCACTCATCGCCTAATTGACATTCCAAACGGTTGACGATGACAAATGCATTGGATTGTAATCTTTCCGTTGATGTTTGCAAACTGCACGATCAGACCTCATAAACACTCAAAAGAATAACTATGTAAGAAGCATTTCACCAATGTTTACAATCGTTGTCGAATCACATTACTTATATCATTGCGCATAAAATAGTACGCTTACAGACTGACAGAAAGATCGATACGTAACTCCGTTCAACTCATCACGGTATACTATTATAATGATCATATATAATAATACATCGCTTTAACAATCTAAAAGTAGAAATAATTCTTTTAAGCGGAGTTTTTAATAACGAAAGTGAAAACAACGGAAGTTGGATGGATATTCTGTGAGATGCACTTCGGCTCCAGAAAAACAATACAAATAAACTAAAAAAGACGTGTGGGGGACAATTTTCAGCTGGAAAATATTTGAAATAGGGTAAGTGATGATATCTCTACGTGTTCAATTCTGTTATTTAGTGCGATCTCTTGCTGATTAACGTTAATAGTTGTTTTACTAGCTGCCACCCAACTGTCAAATTAAGATGTGTTTTCTCAGGTATGTGTATACACATACCCGGTTTTCTCACCACTGCACGTGGTTTCGACCGATTTGTTTTGCACGTTTTTCTACGGAGCACAGCGATGGCCACGCTTTCAAAATGGGTAGAAGGAATCGAAATATAAAATCAATCGGTTTGCCAATTTCTTTATATTCCTTTACAATTGTATATGTCGTCTGCAATCTATTTCAATTTGAGATGGTTTAAAATTTGCAATTTGGTTGAGAGGTAAATAACAAAATTGTTAAGTCTTTGAAATAGAATTGTGACTCTTATTATCCACCATACCTTTATTTTTAAAAAGTAGTTACGTTTTAGTTATTTTTAGAATTTGTTTAGGAAATTTATCCAAAAAAGGCAGTTGAATAAAAACTCATTTGTTGTGATATGACAATAATTTTCTGTGAAATGTTGCTAACTTGACCTTGTATATGTATATAGCTTTGTATTTATTCAACTTAAGGTAGTGCATATCCTTCCTAACTTTAGATTGAGATTTTGTAAATTAGTGTAAAATGTTTTGGTTTTAAACCAAAATATGAATAAAGCACACAAATATTGAATGTCAAAAATGTGTTTATGTTATTCTATCCGTCTTAAGCTTTAAAATGATATATAGTTTGACCATATTGTACCACATTGAATGAAGAAAAACCAAAGCGAAGTTTTAATGAATTTTATCCCCCCCCCCCCCCCCATGAACCTCAAGATCGTGACGATCAGATTCAACATAACTGGTTTAGCTAACACTGTCACAATTAGTACCATGATATAAACCGCAATAATTTAAGAACATATTTCTGCGTTAAATAATGAAGAGAATTTTCTTGTATTTGATAATAAAAATAATTATTAAAAGCCCATAAACACTCAAAATCAACGAATAATTCGTATAATATTTCGAAAAATAAAATAAACACAAAAACAAATCAGTATTCCTTATAGCAAACGCCAAAATGTCAACGCTGGATGTGGTCTGGTAACATAGAATTAACGTGATTTAAGTGCTCGTTTGGATTTTTTCTTGTGACAAAATATGCCATGTGAATTTTTCCATGACAATATCCGAACTTTTACGAGAGAACCCGATATTGGCTTCGGGCAGTTGCGGCAGCACGATCTAGTTCTCATGAATACGTCGTTCTTCCGGCGCTGCCCGAAGCCTATCTTGCGTTTGCTCGATGTTCGAGTTTCCTGGCGGGAAATTCACATGGAATATTGTGGCACAAAAAATAAAAACGATTATTTTGTATCTCGTTATATCTATGTTATCATACCACATCAAGCATGAAATTTTGGCTATTGTTATAAGGCACGCTGATTATTTATGGGTCAACTTTATAGTGCGAAATATTCGTTTAGTTTGGGTATGTATGTGACTTTAATAAGCATTAGAATTCGCATGCAGTTATGTGTTCTTATTTATGAGAAACACACAAAAACGGACAGACTGATAAATAAATGAGCGTGCTGACACGGGAATCGATCTTTGCCACCACTCGATAATTCGATTCGATATAATGAGCAACGTATATAGATACAACCATAAAGTATTATTGTGACAACTATCATATACAACAGTGTTAATATTGTCAATATTATATTTATTAAAAAGGTTTGACCTTTGGGGCGGTCAATTTCTTGTATTTATAGTTAGTTTTGTTTGTTTCGTAATCAATATTGCATAAAATAAAAAAATAAGTATTTTCATACAAAAACAAACGCAGATAAAACAGAAAAAATGAATTGCATAAAATAAACACAAACAGTGAAACACACACATATATCAGCATGCACCGTTTAGATGATACCGCAGGAGTGCATACATGTCATAGTGCATATTTAAAATAACAGTTGTCTAAATGTTATTATAAATCAATGGAGAAGAAAACACTAACAATACTTCTGACAAAATAAAATAAATATTGAAATGATTTCTTATTCTCATTTTTGAATTTGCCAAAAGATGCTATGATTCTAAAAAAGACTTGTTCATAATTCGGTAAAATGAATACAGTATGTATGCATTTTATTCAAAACAGCTTAATAAAACTCTTTTGAATAAGCGTATAAAAATGTTCGTTTGATCATAAGTATTAACATTGAGCAACAGGTTGTGCCTTTTAAGGTGGCAATTGGTAACCCATTTCAGCAGGAGTATTGGCGTCTTCCCGTCCATGCATAAATAGGTGTGCGGTAATACCAGTACACTTAAACACAGACGAACGTTCTTTCGCAGCTGTCTGCTGTAGGTTTTCGTCCCACTATTTTTCGGGAGCCTACATAGCAGCGGACCACACCAATCGGGGTGTGGTTGTATCCTCCCAGCTACAAATAATGATTAGTCGATAAGCCGTTGTTCGAATCTTATGAATGTGCAATAGTATACCATGCCTTCATAACGCTTCATATATCACTGCCTCACCTGTCTGCGATGGCAACGGGATACAGTCCACACCTTTCGTGAGCTAGTCCATCGCTATCATCACATACCGATTTGCACTCTGCGTTAAGGGAAATTTAAGTATATGAGAACCCTAAATTGAGAGCCCAGAGTAAAAAGCGATCGTCTCGCCCTTATACTTGCGGTTAGGTTGTTTGCTTATTAGGGTATTCTACTACGACCCGATTCCCCACGATTTGTCCCGATTTCCAATATTTTGAGGTCGGGGACATTCGTAGCTCAATCGGCGAAGGTCCTAACTCATTCGTAGCTAGTCGTGGGCCGGTCGTAAGTGATTCCTGCAACTCGTGAGCTCCGAAAAATCGTGACCAAATTTTAAACGTGTTTAACATTTTGCCAGGACCTCCAAGATTATAATTAATCGCAGTTGACTCGTTACAGCGTTGTAGTGCGTTCTTGGGAGTCGTAATGGAATCGTAGGTAATTCGTGACTCAATCGGGAAATCGGTGATCACGTGATCTGTCTACGATTCAGCTACGACTTTATCAAGACTCTTACAAGTTCACCCCGAGTGAGTTGCAAGCCCGCTAAGATTCTCGCGATTTAGATCGATATCAATAGATATTGGCGCCTAATAAATGGGTGCGTTCGGTGAGGTCCTAGCTTAGTCGTGACCGATGTGCATCGTTCGTAGTACAATCGCAGTAGATTCTTACACATTGTAGTGAAGTCGCGACCATATTCGCAAGACTTCAACCGAACCCCACGATTCGTCGTAACTCAATCGTACCAGTGTCGTAACTGAATCGTAGACTGTCACGAGTCTTCCTAATTCAATAAATGTGATAAATCGTAGCGATTCGTAGTGGAATAGGGCCATTACAGAGCAACATGGGTACATTGATACATACTTGACAATGACATGTGACCCGTAATGCCAGATAAACTTACCCTAGAGTGCGCTTCTTACTATGATGCCCTGACATTGAAATGTCATTGTTCCGGTGCCATAATCGCCCTGCTAATTACCCGTGGTGTAAACAAATGGGTAAAGGTCTGTCTCACAGTTTATTCGTAAAAGGAGACCAGCTTCAGACTTAAAACATGGGTATTATACAAAAAAAACTTAAAAGCTGCATTTGCTAGAATAGCAACGGAGTTTCTCTCGGCCTGTGAGATTTCGAAATACAAAATTATGAAGCGTGTAATGTTCTACCATATTTTTTTTATAAATTATATTATTACTAATAGACTGTTGTATCAGCAATGATCCATCTCTGTATTATGTATTATGTAATATTATGTACTATATATTTTTCCGCCAAACGACGTTACGTTATTGTATGACGTTGACGTCACTTCCTTTGTATTTGTTTATATTAATGTACTACTGATGAAGGCTACGGCCGAAACATGTTTAGTACCAGAAACATTTAAATAAACAGTGACGTGTTTGTACGATTTATTTAATTTTATTAATGTTCTACCATAAAATTCATGATACTAGTGCTTCGTGGAAAGCCAAATATTACATAAGAAATCTATTTAAAGACAACAGTCATCTTATTCATAACAAATACAATGGAAGGAATTGTGACATAGTTTGTATTGAATGGAATGCCAATCCCTTCTTTATTTATAAAATACCATTAGTGTAAAGGGGTCAAAGGCCTTAATGTCGAGAGTCGTCAAAAAGAATTGTTTGGGAATCATTTAATCAAGCATTGACATTTATGAAAAGAATGAACCTGTCTTTTACAAAACGGTTGAACTTGTTTTAATGGATAATACAAGATAAGTATAGTCTAAGCATTCTCAAAGAAATAGCTCAACTGACGCGACATTACACGATTTGGTCAGTCTAAACCTCATTTATGATCGCTTATGATTCGACAAATTACAATACATTTGATACAATTTGGTGCAATGGATCTATGTACTGTTTAGTATATTTTGAAGCCTTATTAGCCAAAGCTTCCAGCTTAATCGTTGAGACACTCACAGACATTCCACGACGGTGCCAGACAGTCTCCTAGACAGTTTGCGACGGTGCCAGACACACCCAGACAGTCTACGACGGTATCAGAAAGTCTGCGACGGTGCCAGACACTCACAGACGGTCTACGACGGTGCCAGACAGTCTACGACGGTGCAAACACTCACAGACAGTTTACGACGTTGTTAGACAGTTTACGATGGTACCAGACAATTTACGACGGTGCCAGACAGTTTACGACGATGCCATACAGTTACGACGTTGCCAGTCAGTTTATGACGGTGCCAGACAGTTTACGACGGACGATGCCATACAGTTACGACGGTGCCAGACAGTTTTCGACGTAGCAAGACATTTTATGGCGGTGCCATACAGTATACGGCGGTGACAGACAGCTTACGACGGTGCCAGTGAGTCTACGACGGTGCCACACAGTCAACGACGGTGCCTGACATTTACGACGTTGCCAGGCAGTTTATGACGGTGCCAGACAGTTTACGACGGACGATGCCATACAGTTACGACGGTGCCAGACAGTTTTCGACGAAGCAAGACATTTTATGACGGTGCCATACAGTATATGGCGCTGACAGACAGCTTACGACGGTGCCAGAAAGTCTACGACGGTGCCAGACAGTCTACGACAGTGCCAGACAGTCTACGACGGTGTCAGATAGTCTACGACGGTGTCAGACAGTCTACGTCGGTGCCAGGCAGTCTCCTTGACCGTCTGTGAACATGTCAAACAACATCATGTCGCGTACACACATTTCGTGTACAATATAAAAAGGACAGAAGGAAAACTGTTTATTTAGAGTAAGTACACATTGATATGCTAATTTGTGTTTGTATATGACGTATCTGATATTGATATCAACATACATGCAAAAACTCGCTACGGATCTAGATATATTTTCAACAGTGCAAATTAAAACTTTCTTGTGAGAAAAAAAAACATTTCTTCAGTCAACTTAGGAAAAGAAGCGTTGAGTGACTAAGTTTTCAAACATGTAACTGGATGTAGAGATTTTTTCACTTAATTTATATGCATTATTTACTCCCTTGATATTATATTAAATACAGAATCAATATGTATATTTTAACGGAATTGCCGTTATATTTGTAATAATTACACACAGTATTTATATGTATTTCGCGCAAATTAATTATTATTTATGTTTTCTGTTATCTTGTTTACATGTACACAAATGTGTTACGTGTTTATGTGTTGAATGCGTCATACGATATCCAAAGGCGTGTTCAAGTACGGTTATACCTCTTTCCTTGTATTGCAAATCGCCGTAAATTAGCATATCGCAATAGGTGAACATAGCGGACCATGAACGCAGCTCTTGTGCAGCCCAAATAAAAGCAAGACTTCAAGCATTTAAATCCATTAAAGCCAGAGCTTTAACATGAAAATGCACATCAAAGTGATTATTGTTGGAGTGGCTTTTGTTGTTACAGGTAAGCTCTTT
The DNA here is from genome assembly GCF_020536995.1 of Dreissena polymorpha. Taxonomy (NCBI): domain Eukaryota; kingdom Metazoa; phylum Mollusca; class Bivalvia; order Myida; family Dreissenidae; genus Dreissena; species Dreissena polymorpha. Next base: position 85,520,936 of record NC_068360.1, read on the forward strand.
TTATTTATGATTTATTCATCGCTTGTCATATTTGAAAAGCATCGTTTGAGCACATTTTTTTTACTTTGCATTCCACACCTTCTAAGAATATTACTTTTCACCAATTGATAAAAAATTTCATTCACCAATAAGCTAATAGGAAATTAAACGTTTGAAGAAAACTCTATCTAGAAACTAAATTTAAGAACATAACAATACAATATTTTTAAAGAAATTAATTATTGTTTCAATGATTTTTATATTTCTTTCCATTTGCATGAACAAATATTGAAAGAAATATTTAAAATATCATAGACTAGTTATCATTGTGTTTCAAATCTGGTTCTTGTGGTCCTTACAAAATCAGTTACGGACAAAGCACTGTTACCGTCTCTCAAGTTGCAAGTTACTTAATTCAAAAGCAATTAAATTAAATGTCGCACTTGTTCAAACTTACAGTCGAATCGATGTAGTCAATATAAAAAAGCTGATTTGGTTAACATACGATCTGATGCAATACTTGGAACCAAATAATATAACTAGTATCGGGAGATTTTGAATAAACTTTATAAACGACAGTATATTAACACATTTAACTCATTAGCAAAGATCTGAAATATGTATAGTTATATTATAAACTAGTTAAGTTAAAGAAGCTTATTTGGTTCACATACGATCTGATGCAATTCTTTGAACCAAATTATATTATTCGTATTAGGCGATTTTGAATTAACTTGAAGAACTACAGAATATAAACAATTTACCCAAAACATAGATCTGATATATTTATTTTTACTATTTTGATGTGTATGCCTCCGAAGGGAGGCATGTTGTTTCCAAACTAACCGTCATTCCGTACCTCTCCACACATTTTGGTTTCCGCTCTGTAATATAGCCAGTGTTCGTATATTTACATGAAACGGAGGCTATACATTAAGTAAGTCACCAGTCACATCCCAAACTTGCTTTTGGAGTTATAGCCCTTTAATTATTGTCCCTGTTTTTTTTAATTTATGTTCCATTGTTTTGTTTGTACTTTGATTTTATGTATCAATTTATGTGTGTTTGTAAAGTGTTGTTGTGCATTTAATGTTTATATACAGTTTATGTATTGCTTGTTGGGAATAATCAAATACAGTATTATCACCTTCGAGTATAATACGTACTGAGACAAAAAGCGATATACTTTTATTATAACGATATCAAATATTATTTATTTTAAATGATTTCTTAGCAAACACATTTTTGTATTTTATCAGCCTTTTTCCCGCCGGTATGGGCACTTTCCTGCTACAACTGCACCGGTATTGCCCAGTGCAACTCCTTAAATGTGCCATCCGTACATGGGTGCACTGTGTGCACCAAACTTATTGAGGGCGGTAGTAAGTGGAGTTTTTTAATACTATTTATAAGTATAAATTACAATACAGGTAAAAAATGGGTTTATTTATATAGTGCGCCCTATTTGGAAGGGTTTCGGTTAAATTTTCGATTAGGTTTATAAAAGAGCCTCGCCTACCAGTAATTATTTTCATATATCGTTTTTTCCAGCATATAAAAACATTGTAAATTATGTCATGGATACTATGAGCATTGTGAGTCTAAAACACTACTAAAGATACCAAGAACAGACTATGAGAACATCACGAGACATGGTATAGAAACTCGTATTTGCAATAAAAAGATCGTAGAATGTGTATTTTGTGTGTTGTAAACACTATATAAAAGTGCTCTTGCCTTTTTCTTATGACATAAAATTAAAAAATATAAAACTGTGTCAGTTATTACTCAATGGTACTCGCTTCTTTTCGTTTAGTCGTTATATAATTTCAATTGTACATTTGTTAAATTACGAAATTGGCATCGCCATAACTATTTTGTATCTGTTATCAAAGTTAATAATACAGTTTAAATCGTTTATCCAACGCAACTTATTTGGTTATAGCACGACAATTTAATAGTCCGCACAGGCTAATCAGGGACGACACTTTCCGCCTAAACTTGATTTTCGGTAGGAGGAACTTCCTTGAAACTAAAAATACCATTAAAGCGGAAAGTGTCGTCGCTGATTAGCCTGTGCGGACTGCACAGGCTAATCTGGGACGACACTTTACGCACATGAATTAAGCCCAGTTTTCTCAGAACAAGACACAAATATACTACTTGTCCGCCTGTATAAATACTAAGTACACATGTACGTGTACGATTTTCAGTTTACTTGTCCCGGGCTGCATGCAAGTTGGTACTTGTGAAAATTGTGAAATGCTTAATCCGCTGTGTTTATATGTTTTAGCCCTCACGAAAGGGTGTGGGAAAGCTGCAGACGCGGAGTTCTGCTTCGAATCCGCTGCCAGGACGACGTGTGTGTGTTATGTCGATTACTGCAACCACGTTAGCAATATGAGGCCCTCATTCTGGACCATAATTGCAATAATATTGGCATGTTTCGGAATGTACATACATATTTAAATTGCAACTATAACAGTTGATGACATATTTTTGTAATACAAACAAATATCTGTTAACTTAAAATTAATCAACTAAACTTGCACATTATCAGTAAAATACGCAATATGTAGCAGCTAAGTATTTTAGTTATATTGTTCACATATTTTATTCTTTAAAATTTTATATTTATAAAAAATAGTTATGCCTTTAATAGAAATAAAGTGCGAAACAATTATTGTGAACGTTTTTTAGTAATATTTCTATTGATAGAAATCAGATATATGCATGTGTTATTGCGTTATTTTATGCTCAATGTTTCACCATACAATTAGTTTTGTTAACCGTTATTCGACAATGTTATCTAATCAAACTTCTATATTTGATTAAATTTCCATATTTTTCAAATCAAAGTTTCTTTATTGTAATTTTGAAAAAGATGCAAACAAGCATCCCAAATCCTGCTTTTTGTTATGTTTTGTTTAACATAGAAGCGCTTCAGCGTTTGTTTTGTGTTTTTGTTGGTGCAGATTTCCAGACATGTTTTAACCTAGATACTAAAATTGAATTTTATGTGTGTAAATATCAATTATAAACCGATATTAACGAGGCTTTTTCACGTTTTGGTAAATTGACAAAATAAAAAATGTTGTTTCAGAATCGCAAATTTTCGTTTCAGTTGTGATATTTGTGAGGAAACAGTTATACTTACCATTTACCATGCTCTAAAATAGTCATTGTATGCTTCTTTTGACGATTTAAAAACCTGAAAATTATAAAGCGTTGCAACGCGAAACGATTAAATAATTTGGAGAGTTCTGTTGTTGTCGTTATATTTTATGAAACTACGAGGATTGCATATATAAAGTATAAATTACATCTTTCATGGGATGAGCACGGATGGCCGAGTGGTCTAAGTGGGTAGACTTTTACTCTAGGGGTCAGTGGTTCGAGCCCTGTTGAGGTTTACTTTATTTATATTTTTTTAAATTGTATTCTTGATTTTTACTGGAGATTTTTAGATATAATGTTTACATTTAGTAATACAAAGCATTTAATGACGAACTTTAAATCATGCCAAAATCTGTGATAATGCCCCTTTAAAAGTTTAGATGGAACATATCTACACAATATGTATAACAATAATCCATCTTAATGACAGATTTATTCCTCAGTATATACATTTTTTACAGAGAAAAATAGATAATTACCAGATTAAACTACTTGCACTTAGTGTGTCCTTATTGTTATCGTCTATTTTGTTCTGCTTTCTTTAGCCAAAAATTGGCTAATTGCCTTTAATATAGGTGTGTTGATGATATAGAGAGAATGACCGTTAACATCACCTCTCGTTTTATAATATATCACATAAAGTTTGAAATGAAATGACGGCGAAGCTTTTAGCATGTTTTTCTGTTTATCAAAACACTACGCTCTTATTTTTTTTAATCCTAATAATTTTGCTACGTAATTGCCATCAAGGCCTATGTACTTGCACACAATATTTCGAAACAAACGTTTTTGCTGATTTTTTGCTTTTTTGTGTTGCTTTGTTCTTAATAAATAACATACTTCTTGGTATAAAATTGTTTTGTTTTATTAAATCTGATTCATGATTATCAAAATAACAATCATATTTGAATCTTAGTAAAAAGGGACGCCTCATACGATTGGCTGATTTATACACCCGCTAACTGGATATAGAAATTATATCAGGCACATTTGTATCAGATTGTCTCTGTGTTTAAATTTTGAGTAAAAATAATACACATGGTACTGTACATAGTAACATTTATGTATGTTGTACAGCCTTATTATCGCTCCACAAATGGTATTATAAAAACTTCGCACGCGCGCTTTAGACGTCAGCGAACATACAAGATGGCCGATAGATTACATGCCCGTCGCACATTTGTTTTGAAACGTAAACAAATTGTATGATGTTGTTGAAATTAGAAACAAGTATTACAAATAAAGGCCATGTTTTACATTGATTGAAGTACTAGTAAACGTGATAAATATCCAATTGTGAAAGCTCTAACGGAGGAAAATATTACAAACATAGTGATCTGTGACATCTAGATCACGAAAGAAGGTCGGTCAATATAGCCAGCAAGCAGCCAACCAGATCATTGCTTTAGCATAAGAAATGCTTTCTGTTATCTTAATCAATATTCTTAAACGTTAATAATAGACTACAACAAACTACTTTTACTTACATAAGCACATTGCTGGTTGAACGATCTGTTTTGGTTCTGCCATGTAATTATTTAAGCAATAGTAACAACTTAGGTTTACGGTAAGTTGAACGTGTTCTTGTTCAAACTCTTCTCAATGTCAGTACTTTCGCTTTCACAGAGCGTCAGTTCCTTAAATGCACAACTGTAATCGACTGGTTTACGGCCAGCCTAAAAGGGTTCCAACTCAGACTGGAATCCGCGCGCAATTATCCAAACGGAGACTGGTACTTGGCATTCCGCTTCCACATATCTTGTTCTTTTTGAACGACATCCGCCGCTCGTGAAAGGCTCGGTTGTACCTCAGGTGCTTGATTCCGACCTTCGACTCCGAAAATTAGATAACAGACTCTCTGCCTCGGCGTTCACGTTCAACTGTCGATGCTTCTAGGTTCAGTGAAACTCAGCAAATGCGTCCAATCTCAACAGCCGGCATTAGAGACATATATCCTGAATAACTTAATCAATTAACCTGTAATAGAGTGTAATATAAGTTTGTTCTGAAACTGCCCCAATACGGCTTAAGGCGGTCGAAGTTCTTGACCAAAACGGCATTAATCCGCTGGATCTGAAAAAGGAGGTGAGACCGTTTCCTTACCTGGAGGCCTTGACCCTTCCATGAAGGGCAGAATATATATTATGCATTAACAGCACATTTATTTATTATTTATTCTACAGTTGTTTACATGTATATTAAGGCAAGTTACATTATTATGAAATCATTTATGAGATATTATATATTTTGTACATTCATTTCAACTTGAGTGGTATATATCAAGAATATTATGTTAGTGTTTTTACACTGCGAGGCTGGTAAATTAATACTGTTTAGAGTTCGATTGCTGAAAATGAAAGGAATACAAAATGAAATTACTCGAATGAAATTTATTTAGTTCATTGAAATACAAGTTTGATTATAAAAAATGATGTATTAAATGATAATTAACAAATAATTTTCCTTCAAAGAAGAGACAAGGTCGCCATAAGCCATCAATAATGAATTATGAACAGCACAGGTGAGAGTGTCAATACAAACCTTATCAAAAGTATATTGAAACATAAATTTAAACAAATATCACGCGAAAAACAAAAATTGTTTGATTAAATGTTGAAAATGTGAACGTTGAAGACTGTCCTATGAAACTGAGAGTGTGTTTGAAGGAGATGTATTGACGATGGAAATAGGAGGTGATTCTATGTTGATTCAGTGGGGGGGGGATTTCAATTTTAGGAATATTGACGGGCCTGGGTTCGGTGTAGGATCATTGAAAGCGCTGTGCGTGAGAGATCGATAGGGATGATCGTGCTCGATACTGCATACGCAATCGTTGATGAGAGGGTGAGACATTGGCAGGTGCAGTGACAGAATAACTAGTTTTAAAAGGACATCGCCCTGAGAGGATGTGTGCGCCGGCCTTCCGTGTGGATTCAAAAACATTTTATTTAATACAGATTGATGTTTGTGTGGTCATTGAATTATATCAGTAAATCTTTCGTCTCGGTGCTTTTGAACCATTCGCTTACGAACACAGCGGTTTGTAAGGCGTCAGCCATGCTTTGAATCAAGTATACGATTTTACTGATGCTTATCCTCTGCATGATAAACCGCTCGCCATTTGGTCAAGTCAAATCGCTTGTCTTCGGCGTAATGTTGAAAGGACTTCGTGGTTCACATTATTCATTGATTTGTTAATTTCATTATGTTGATAACTGTCAAAGGTTAAAGATAAACAGATGATAAAATAAAAAATAAAAATAAAATGCTCTTTAAAAATGTTGATTTAAGGAGTTTTCTTTTATAATTGATCATAAGCAAAACAAGACACGACAAATATCACAAAGTGACATTTATATGGAATATGCAGCTCCAAATGCTGATTCACAGATATATTTAATTTAAAATATAATAGTTAAACACAAAAAACATCATTACACTAAAATGACACAAAACAGTATTAATATTTAAAATTTCTTATAATGTAATAATATATATATTATATAGACAGAAATTGAATTATCAGCAAGGGGTGCTTTATTTAATTGTTTTGTCTGAAACAATATCATTTTCGTAAGCTGTTTAAATCGCCGTTGTAGCCATCACAAAAATTTGGTGCAATCGAGTTTCGTGATCAAAGGGAAATATACTCAACTAAAGTTTTTATATTAATTTTTGAAATGAAATATTTGTAAAATAAGATACTTTAACAAAAAATGCAATGCAAACAAAATGTAAACAACATGAAACTTCCGCTTAACCTACACGAGAGGAACATTG